>NW_024041592.1:0-34407 GCF_014851395.1 Micropterus salmoides | reverse complement strand
GAGAGAGAGATCAGAGAGAGAAAGAGAGGGGAGGGAGAGAGAGAGAGAGAGAGAAAGATTTTTTGATTTTTCAAAACACACTTTTATTAGTCGCTACTCGCTCACACACGATACATTTATATCGTCAACACATCAGCATCCACCAGCTGATCAGCCTGGACAGAACACAGCACCCTGCCATGAGCCCACACTGACAAAAAAGTTTCTAAGTCCTGATTTGCTCTGTAAAAACTGAAATCTAACAATAACCTGGACTTCATCATTTTCACAAACAACATCTTCACATTGACGGCTTGATCTGTCTCCACCTTTTTCTCCTGCTCACATACACGGCCATCTTAGCCTGACCCAGGACAAAGTTTATCAGCTGACATTTGTTCTTCTGTTGTTGTTTAAAACCACAAATAAAAACCTGTTTAGTAAAAAACTCTTTAAAACCCCTAAAGATGTTTTCCAGCAAAACAAACAGAGACATGAGACGTGTGCACTCTAAAAACCAGTGAAACACGGTCTCCCTCTGCAGACAGAAAGGACACTGGTCCTGTACATTCCCATTCAGCACAGACACAAAAGAGTTTACAGCCAGTTTCCATGAAGGATTCTCCACTGTAGGTCTGCATGTCTCTTTGTCAGGGGGGGTTTATACAGAGACCTCCAGGCAGTCGAAAATCAGGGCTTAAACCCAAATGAGTCCTCCAGGGGGTGTCGCTACGTCCATTAAGTGTCTTTTTGTTGAGCGTTTTTACCAACAGTCTGTACAGTGTCTTTCCTGTGGCATCACTCAGAGACACCCCAGCAGAGTTGACCAGTAAAGGTCCCGAAACATCGGTCAAGTCAGGAGACAGAGTGGTAGAAGGATATGGGTCAGTGTCGTCCGGCAGCAGAGAGCCGTCTCTATAGTCCATCAGGAGAGAGACCTCGTGTCCCGTCAGCTGATGTCTCCAGTGTCTCAGTAACAGACTGACATAGCGGCTCGACCTCAGCCCCGGACGAACCGCCAGACCAGCAGGACGGTCCAACCGAGGTCCGGTCAGCTCCTCCACCTGCCCCAGCGTGGAGATCCTGGCAGTGCGGAGCTTGTCAAACAGAGTGGGTGAAAACCCCCCAAGACAGTCCAGACGTCCTCCAAACAGAACAGGCTCCTTAAGCAGCCAATACAAGGAGTCAGTGTGTCCCTGTCTCTGTTTGTTCATCAACATCCATACTTTAAAAACACTTTGGTAAAACCCAGGCAGAGAGGACATGCACACACCTTTTAAGTTCATTAAAAACAGAGACAAGCTCAGTCCCAGTCCACCAAACTGCTGCAGAATACAGAGGACAGCGGCCTCCACACCAGGTCTGCAGGCCCAGTGAGGAGTCTCTGGACAAACTGCAAGCGGAAAGTAGCCCCCCTGCTGGCCAAGTGGACCAGGCCCTGCCCTCCTTCCTCTTTTGTAAGGAAAAGCATGCTCTGAGAGATCCAGTGTAACTTGTCCCAGAAAAAATCCACTAATATTCTTTGTATGTTTGGCAGGAGAGAGGGTGGAGGGTCAACGCAGGCCAAACGGTGCCACAGAGCCGAAGAAACCAAATTATTTGCAACCAAAACCCGACCTTTAAAAGACATTTTAGGCAGCAACCATTTCCACTTGTTCAGGCGACCTTTGACCTTCTCCAAAACTCCATCCCAGTTTTTCTTCAAAGATGCTTCGTTTCCCAGAAACACCCCTAAATATTTCAGCCCTCCTGTTTTCCAGAAGAGGCCTCCAGGCAGACTGAGCGACTCCTCAGCCTCTCTCCACCATCACAGCCTCACTCTTCACCCAGTTCACTTTAGCAGATGATATCAGGCCATACAGATTTAAGGTTTCTCCCAACACATCAATATCTCTCTGCTTATTCACCAGAACGATGATATCATCTGCATATGCAGACAGTTTGAAAAGAATGTCACAAGGAAAACAGACACCAGAGAGAGCAGACCTTAGTCTGTGAAGCAGAGGTTCAATGGCCAGAGAATATAACATGCCAGACAGAGAGCAGCCCTTCCTCACCCCCTCTGTACACTAAAGGGAGCGCTCAGGCCTCCATTTATCTTCAGAACACTCGCAATGTCACAGTACAAAACCTGGATCTTGGCTATGAAACGTGGGTTGAAACCAAAGGCAGTCAGAGTCCGCCACAGATACTGGTGTTCAACCCGATCAAAAGCCTTTTCCTGGTCTATTGAAATCAGACCAGTATCTACAGCCAATGAACTAGAGACTTCCAAAACATCTCGAATCAGAGTGATACTGTCACTGATAAACCTGCTGGGTACACAGTAGGTCTGGTCAACGTGAATGACAGACCCCATCACCTGTCTGAGTCTGGAAGCCAGGACTTTAGACAGGATTTTGTAGTCCGAGCAGAGTAGCGACACAGGCCTCCAGTTTTTCAGCTCCTGCAAATCACCCTTCTTTGGCAGCAGAGTGATCACTGCCCTCCTGCAGCTCAGAGGCAGACGACCCGTCTCCAAACTGTCTCCAAGCACTTCCAGCAGATCCTGTCCCAGCACACACCAGAAAGACTTGTAAAACTCCACAGGAAGGCCGTCAATCCCCGGAGCTCGACCACTCTGCAGACTCATCACAGCACGATACAGTTCAGGTAGAGACAGCTGAGCTTCCAGCTCTACATTGTGCTCATCACTGACCTGAGGAAGATCAGCGTAGAAGAGCTCTTCTACCTCTGGATGGTCTGTCAGCTCGCTCCTGTACAGTTCTTTATAGAAACTGGCTGCGTGCTTTCTGATCTCAGAGGAATCGGAGACGCAAACTCCGTCTCTGGATCGAATGGAGTGAAAGATCTTTCTCTGCCCGTTTTTCTTCTCCAAACCAAAGAAGTGTGACGGGGCGTCCATCTGTGTGGCGTCCAGGAACCGAGACCTCACCAGAACCCCCTGAGCTGTCACACCCAGCAGGCTGGCCAAAGCCAACTTTTTAGATTTGAGGGAATCTAAGTGTCCCTGATTTCCTGTGGCCCCTACTAGACCCTGTAGTTCTCTTCAATCTCCAGATCCTTCAAAGATCTGATAATGTCCCTGGTGACATTGCGAGTGTACTGCTGACACAGCTGTTTAATCTGGCTTTTTCCAAAGTCCCACCACTGCTGAATACATTTGAAATCAGCCTTAGTTTCTCTGTGAGTGAGCCAGAAAAACTCTTTGTCATGCAACAGTGCAGTATTAAAATGCCAATAAGCACTGCTCAATCTGACGTTTTTAATAAAAACAGAACAATAAACGAGACAGTGATCAGTAAAACCCACAGGGTTAATAAAACAACCTTTAAAGACATTGATGTGATGCTTGAAACAGTAAAACCGATCTAATCTAGCCTGAGATAAAACATTCTCTTTGCAGTGACTCCATGTGTCCTGTCTGACTTTTATTAAAGCTCCTCCACACGTCCAGCAGCTCGTGTGTTTCTATGAGCTGTTGTAGGCTCTGTGAGGAGGCCCCCTGTGAGGAGGCCCTCTGTGAGGAGGCTCTGTGAGGAGGCTCTGTGAGGAGGCTCTGTGAGGAGGCTCTGTGAGGAGGCCCTCTGTGAGGAGGCCCTCTGTGAGGAGGCCCTCTGTGAGGAGGCCCTCTGTGAGGAGGCTCTGTGAGGAGGCCCTCTGTGAGGAGGCTCTGTGAGGAGGCTCTGTGAGGAGGCTCTCTGTGAGGAGGCTCTGTGAGGAGGCTCTGTGAGGAGGCTCTGTGAGGAGGCCCTCTGTGAGGAGGCCCTCTGTGAGGAGGCTCTCTGTGAGGAGGCTCTGTGAGGAGGCTCTCTGTGAGGAGGCTCTCTGTGAGGAGGCCCTCTGTGAGGAGGCCCTCTGTGAGGAGGCTCTCTGTGAGGAGGCTCTGTGAGGAGGCCCTCTGTGAGGAGGCCCTCTGTGAGGAGGCTCTCTGTGAGGAGGCTCTGTGAGGAGGCTCTGTGAGGAGGCCCCCTGTGAGGAGGCCCCTGTGAGGAGGCCCCCTGTGAGGAGGCCCTCTGTGAGGAGGCCCTCTGTGAGGAGGCCCTCTGTGAGGAGGCTCTCTGTGAGGAGGCCCTCTGTGAGGAGGCCCTCTGTGAGGAGGCCCTCTGTGAGGAGGCTCTCTGTGAGGAGGCCCTCTGTGAGGAGGCTCTGTGAGGAGGCCCTCTGTGAGGAGGCTCTGTGAGGAGGCCCTCTGTGAGGAGGCTCTCTGTGAGGAGGCCCTCTGTGAGGAGGCTCTCTGTGAGGAGGCCCTCTGTGAGGAGGCCCTCTGTGAGGAGGCCCTCTGTGAGGCTCCTGGTGATTCCTGTCCAGCTGTGGATTCTCTGTACAGTTAAAATCACCTCCCAAGAATAAAAACTCATCACTACTGCATTTTCTGACAGTATTGCTTAAAACACTCAGCACGTGCAGCCTTTCCGCAGCATTACATGGGACATAGACATTTATCAGATTCATCTTTATATTCTCATACTGAACTTTAACCTTCAGTAGACGGCCTTCAATAACTTCCTCCACCTCACAAGATGCAGGCAGGAAACCTCTGGAGAAGAAAAGCCCAACCCCTCCACTGCAGCTGGACTGATGGCTCAGAACAACCTGCCCTGGCCACTCTTTCTTCCACTGACTCTCATTTTCAGAGTTACTGTGTGTTTCCTGAACCATCAGACGTCTAGCTGCTTAAACTCCATGAGTTTAAAAAGGGCAGCTCTCTTTGTGTCGTCCCTCGCTCCATTTAGATTTAAAGTGCCAATTTTAAGTGACCCATGGAGAGAGAGAAAAATAATAAAGAAACACAAAACAAACATTTCAGGAAGAAACAGAAGAGAAGAGGCTGTTTAAACATCATCACCAATAATTTGAGCTTTCACCTTAATGATCAGCTTTCTGAGGCGATATATCTCCTGCTCTGTGAGGCCTTCATCACCAAAACCTCCTGAAGCTCTGGTAAGAGGTTGAGCTGAACTGACAAACAGTTTCAGGTCTGGGAAAAAGTTCTCAACCTTCAACAGCCTGAGACCCTCAGTGTCCTGAAGGAACGTCTGTATTTGAGCTAAAGTGTAGCTGCTGCTCCCCTCCTCTTGTGTGAAATCACTGTTTTCTGATGAGCGTGTTTTTCTGTCTTTCTTTCCTTTGGCAACTTTAGCTCTGCTCTGAACACTTTCTGTGCTCTTTCTCTTCTGTGCGATTTCATTAGATCCTCATCAGATATATCCTCATCCTCAATAAAGTCAGAACACACTGAAATATTACTGCTCTGAGAACATTCATTCAACTGACTGTTATACACCTGTTCACTGTTCCTCATTTTCTCCCTGGTCAATGTTCAGTTCTGTTTCTGTGTCTCCCTGTCCGCTTTCTCTTTCTTGCAGTTCAACATTAGACACACTGGACATGATTTTATTATCAGACAATCTCTCAGCGACTTCCTTGGCCAAGGAACATCTACCCGGACCCTCCAACGCGGCCGCATCAGCCGCAGCTACGCCGGGCACCGCGTCAGGTGCCGCAGTCCCATCGGTACCGGGGGCCTCGCCACCGGTATCGGGAGAAAAGGCCGCACCGCCAGTAGTGGGAGCCCCGGCAGGCACCGCGGCAGCTTCCGCACCCCCGCCAGCCGCGCCAGCGGTAGCCGCGCTGTGCACCGCGGCAGCGGCCGACGCCGCCGCAACATCTCCCTGCTCTCTTAAAATGTTTTTCGGGCATGAGCGAATTAGATGGCCCTCTGCACCACAGCCAAAACATTTCATGGTTTCCGAAGTTGCAAAAACCATGTAATTAAATCCGTCCACATTGAAATTAAAAGATAAATTAATTTCTGCCGAGTTGTTCTTTAGCACCATGAAAACCTGTCTTCTGTGACAAACAACGTGTTTTAACAATGGAGACTTACAGCCCAGGGACACCATCTTGATGGGGGACATCACCTGTCCATACCTGGATAGCTCTTTTAACAATAAGTCATTTTTTAAGAACGGGGGAGCGTTGGAGATGGTAACTTTCCTGGCAGGGTTAACCAGAGGGAGAACCGGGGTAAAAGTATCTTTAATAATTACCCCTTTTTCTACCACATCGTTTACTTTGTCAGTGTGATCTAAAAACACCACAATGGCTCCGTTCATGCGGGAGGCAGACTTAATGCTGCCATAGCCCACCAGTTCTCCCACCGCTAAACTCGCCTCCTCCACCGAGCAGCTGACAGCCGGCACCAACTTCACTGCATGTCGGCGTGTCAGCTTCACAAAATCCACTTCCACATCTACAACGGGCCTCCTGCCCAGCCAGGCTGGAAGCAACGCCACCAACAAACACAACCACAAGAGACAAAACTCTCAACTAACACGATATAAAGAGACAAAAGACACACAAACATATGAAAGTTTGGAAACTCACTCAACGCAGCGTTCACCACACCACTCAGAGAGAGAGAGAGAGAGACAGAGAGAGAGAGAGAGAGAGAGAGAGGAGAGAGAGAGAGAGGAGAGAGAGAGAGAGAGAGAGAGAGAGAGGGAGAGAGCGAGGGGGGAGGGAGAGAGAGAGAGAGAGAGAGAGAGAGAGAGAGAGAGAGAGAGAGAGAGAGAGAGAGAGAGAGGGAGAGAGAGAGAGGGAGAGAGAGGGGAGAGGGAGAGGGAGAGGGAGAGGGAGGGAGAGAGAGAGAGAAAGAGAGGGGAGGGAGAGAGAGAGAGAGAGAGAGAGAGAGAGAGAGAGAGGGAGAGAGAGAGAGAGAGGGAGAGAGAGGGAGCGAGAGGGAGGGAAGGCGAGCGAGCGAGAGAGAGGGGAGGGAGAGAGAGAGGCAGCCTACACAATATCCACACAGAGGTACAGACAGTAAAGGTGATGTTGCTATAGACTAAATGAAAAATGCAGAGTACAGATATTTATAGTAGTGTTAATGATAACAGTCGTAATGTTAATGATTATAATAACAATAATAACAATAGGACTAGTAACAATAGTCGTTGCAGCAGAGGGTGTCGAGCAGGAACACGGGGGCAGCAGGTGACCCGCAACCACAGATCCAGACTCCACAGCTCCAGAGCCAGAAAACCTGCAGGAAGTGATAGGAGGAGAGAGACGAGAAAGCACAAGACTACCAGAAAGGGGAAAAGTTGTGTTAGTAACATGCAATAATGGGATGAGGTTGCATACAGAGGGAGAGAAAGTAGAGGAGAGAGGAGCTCAGTGCATCATGGGAAATCCCCCGGTAGTCTAGGCCTATAGCAGCATAACTAAGGGATGGTTCAGGACTCACCTGAGCCAGCCCTAACTATAAGCTTTATCAAAGAGGAAAGTCTTAAGCCTACTCTTAAATGTGGAGATGGTGTCTGCCTCCTGAACCCAAACTGGAACCTGGTTCCACAGGAGAGGAGCTTGATAGCTGAACGCTCTGGCTCCTAGTCTACTTTTGGAGACTCTAGGAACCACAAGTAACCCTGCATTCTGGGAGCGCAGTGCTCTGGTGGGGTAGTAAGGTACTATGAGCTCTTTAAGATAAGATGGTGCCTGACCATTAAGAGCTTTGTAGGTAAGAAGAATGATTTTAAATTCTATTCTGGATTTTACTGGAAGCCAAACAAAGAAGCTAAAACAGGAGAAATATGATCTCTTTTCCTGGTTCCTGTCAGAACACGTGCTGCAGCATTCTGGATCAGCTGAAGAGTCTTAACGGACTTTTTCGAGCAGCCTGATAATAAGGAATTGCAGTAATCCAGCCTAGAAGTAACAAATGCATGGACTAGTTTTTCTGCATCATTTTTAGACAGGATGTTCCTGATTTTCGCAATATTACGTAGGTGAAAAAAGGCGGTCCTTGAAATTTGCTTAATGTGAGACTTAAACGACATGTCCTGATCAAAGATAACTCCAAGATTCCTCACAGTGGTGCTGGAGGCCAAGGCGATGCCATCCAGGGAAACTATATCTTTAGATAATGCGTCACGGAGGTGCTTAGGCCCCAGAGCAATAACTTCAGTTTTATCTGAGTTCAACATTAGAAAATTACAGATCATCCAGGTTTTAACATCCTGAAGGCACATTTGAAGTTTAACTAACTGATGAGTTTCATCTGGTTTGATCGATAGATATAACTGAGTATCATCTGCATAATAATGAAAGCTTATGGAATGTTTCCTGATAATATTGCCTAAAGGAAGCATATATAAAGTGAAGAGGATTGGTCCAAGGACAGATCCTTGAGGAACTCCATGACTAACTTTGACGTGCATGGAGGACTCATCGTTAACATGTACAAACTGAAATCGATCTGATAAATAGGACTTAAACCAGCTTAGAGCGGTTCCTTTAATGCCAATGAAATGTTCCAGTCTCTGTAATAGGATCTGATGGTCAATGGTATCAAATGCAGCACTAAGATCTAATAAAACCAGTACAATTAGTGTCCTTAGTGTCCACAGAGTCCTTAGTGTCCACAGAGTCTTTAGTGTCCACAGAGTCCTTAGTGTCCACAGAGTCCTTAGTGTCCAGAGTCTTTAGTGTCCACAGAGTCCTTAGTGTCCAGAGTCTTTACTGTCCACAGAGTCCCAGTGTTATAAAGGACAAAGTTGTTCTGAGGTGTCTCTGTCAAGGTTGATCATGTTAAAGATAATGTTTGGGAAACAAACTAATATCTGACCCTGATTTAGATTCTTTTAAACTTCTTTAGATGAATGATTTCTGCATGTGGACCGTTTGAATGACAGCAGCTTCAGGCTCTGCAGAGTCAGAGAGAAACCCAGAGTTTGTTAAAGTAACCCTCTTCCTGAGGAGGTCAGCTTCACAGCGTCAGTTACTGATGGACAGTTTATCTGAAACAGAACAGCCAGTTTCCCTCAGCTGCTGCTCAGAGCCTGATCACCGGGTCTATGGTCTGATTTAACGTGGTCAAACATCATCACTTTCAACTTTATAAAACAACACATCCTTTTCTTACAAAGTGGGAGGGGCTTATTAATAATAATGTGTTATTCTTTCTTCTTGCTCTTGAACAGAACAGAGCTCGCTAGAGATCAGCAGCTGCTGTTCACTCAGACTTCTCCTCCTATCATCGTGTTCTCATCCAGATTAATCCCATCAGGAAGACCCACAAACAGAACCACAACTGGATCCGAACAGAGAACAGGGACCCAACACTTTTCTACTGATAGAAATGCAAAATAATATCATAACTATGTTTTCTGTGGTGTGTAAGGCCCTTACATAATGAATTTGTATCTACAGACACCGTGGCTCCTCTTACGTAGAAGGACCAATGTTGTGCCGCCATGTTTCTACAGTAGCCCAAACGGACAAACTGCTCTACAGAGCGCATTTCATCACTACGCTGTTAACTACCGTTTTCCCCCCCGGCGTACGTCGCCCGGCCTGCTTATTCTACATTAACGTGATGACTCCGCCCGGCTGATGCGACACCAGCGTTCGCTGTGATAGTCGGCACACAGACAGTTTGTGGGCGAGGTCGCATCACTGGAAGATCGTCACCATAGAAACATTTAAAAATGAAGCAACCTTTAAATGAAAGAGAGCAGAGGTGAGCAGGTGTAACAGGACACATTCAGTTACAGTGACAGCTGAGGTCCTGACCGGAGGTTCAGGTTCTGGGTTAAACCTCTCTAACGCTGACCGACGACACATCATCACATTACACAGGACCGAGCGCGAGGCCGGTCAGCTGATTTGGTGGCCTGATGATGAAAACAAACGCCGAGTGTTTGACAGTGGCCGAGCGGTGGCCGGACCAGACCCCCTCTGCTCTTTGTCTCCGGCTCACTGAGGCCGATTGTGTCCCTGTCTGAGTTCTCTTTGTTTCCCGGGTCACTCGAGGCCGAAACACTGATGTCGTTGTTCTTCTGCACTGAGATAAACGCTGGAACACAGAGCCTCTCATCCACCATCATCACATCACCGTTAACCTCTGGACGTCCCGGACCAGCAGGCAGCAGCAGCTGTGAGGCTGCGTTCTCACAACTCAGAATCAGAAAAAAGTTCCTGAGCCTGATGTGCTGCACCAGGCTGCACGCACATCAGTGCCTCTGAGCTACGTCCACCATCTTAGTTTACGGTTACACAGCATCCAGCTGAGGCTCATGGGAGTGTCGAGACAGTCCTGGACTCTGGACCCCTATAGTGCAGTAGTACACAGTAGTCTAGAGGGTCCTGTACCCCTGACCCCCCCCTCCTGTGTAGTACAGTAGTACACAGTAGTCTAGGGGATCCTGTATCTCTGACCCCCCCCTCCTGTGTAGTACAGTACGTACACAGTAAGTACACAGTAGTCCAGAGGGTCCTGTACCCCTGACCCCCCCCCCGTGTAGTACAGTAGTACACAGTAGTACACAGTAAGTACAGAGGGTCCTGTACCGCTGACCCCCCCCCCCCCCCCTCCTGTGAAGTACAGTAGTACACAGTAGTACACAGTAGTCCAGAGGGTCCTGTACCCCTGACCCCGCCCTCCTGTGTAGTACAGTAGTACACAGTAAGTACACAGTAGCCCAGAGGGTCCTGTACCCCTGACCCCCCCTCCTGTGTAGTACAGTAGTACACAGTAAGTACACAGTAGTCCAGAGGGTCCTGTACCTCTGACCCCGCCATCCTGTGTAGTACAGTACGTACACAGTAGTCCAGAGGGTCCTGTACCCCTGACCCCGCCATCCTGTGTAGTACAGTAGTACACAGTAAGTACACAGTAGTCCAGAGGGTCCTGTACCTCTGACCCCGCCATCCTGTGTAGTACAGTACGTACACAGTAGTCCAGAGGGTCCTGTACCTCTGACCCCGCCATCCTGTGTAGTACAGTACGTACACAGTAGTCCAGAGGGTCCTGTACCTCTGACCCCGCCATCCTGTGTAGTACAGTAGTACACAGTAAGTACACAGTAGTCCAGAGGGTCCTGTACCTCTGACCCCGCCATCCTGTGTAGTACAGTAGTACACAGTAAGTACACAGTAGTCCAGAGGGTCCTGTACCCCTGACCCCGCCCTCCTGTGTAGTACAGTAGTACACAGTAAGTACACAGTAGTCCAGAGGGTCCTGTACCCCTGACCCCGCCCTCCTGTGTAGTACAGTAGTACACAGTAAGTACACAGTAGTCCAGAGGGTCCTGTACCCCTGACCCCGCCATCCTGTGTAGTACAGTAGTACACAGTAAGTACACAGTAGTCCAGAGGGTCCTGTACCCCTGACCCCGCCCTCCTGTGTAGTACAGTAGTACACAGTATGTACACAGTAGTCCAGAGGGTCCTGTACCCCTGACCCCGCCATCCTGTGTAGTACAGTAAGTACACAGTAGTCCAGAGGGTCCTGTACCCCTGACCCCGCCCTCCTGTGTAGTACAGTAGTACACAGTAAGTACACAGTAGTCCAGAGGGTCCTGTACCCCTGACCCCGCCCTCCTGTGTAGTACAGTAGTACACAGTAAGTACACAGTAGTCCAGAGGGTCCTGTACCCCTGACCCCGCCCTCCTGTGTAGTACAGTAGTACACAGTAAGTACACAGTAGTCCAGAGGGTCCTGTACCCCTGACCCCGCCATCCTGTGTAGTACAGTAGTACACAGTAGTCCAGAGGGTCCTGTACCCCTGACCCCGCCATCCTGTGTAGTACAGTAGTACACAGTAGTCCAGAGGGTCCTGTACCCCTGACCCCGCCCTCCTGTGTAGTACAGTAAGTACACAGTAAGTACACAGTAGCCCAGAGGGTCCTGTACCCCTGACCCCCCCTCCTGTGTAGTACAGTAGTACACAGTAAGTACACAGTAGTCCAGAGGGTCCTGTACCTCTGACCCCGCCATCCTGTGTAGTACAGTACGTACACAGTAGTCCAGAGGGTCCTGTACCCCTGACCCCGCCATCCTGTGTAGTACAGTAGTACACAGTAAGTACACAGTAGTCCAGAGGGTCCTGTACCTCTGACCCCGCCATCCTGTGTAGTACAGTACGTACACAGTAGTCCAGAGGGTCCTGTACCTCTGACCCCGCCATCCTGTGTAGTACAGTACGTACACAGTAGTCCAGAGGGTCCTGTACCTCTGACCCCGCCATCCTGTGTAGTACAGTAGTACACAGTAAGTACACAGTAGTCCAGAGGGTCCTGTACCTCTGACCCCGCCCTCCTGTGTAGTACAGTACGTACACAGTAGTCCAGAGGGTCCTGTACCCCTGACCCCGCCATCCTGTGTAGTACAGTAGTACACAGTAAGTACACAGTAGTCCAGAGGGTCCTGTACCCCTGACCCCGCCCTCCTGTGTAGTACAGTAGTACACAGTAAGTACACAGTAGTCCAGAGGGTCCTGTACCTCTGACCCCGCCATCCTGTGTAGTACAGTAAGTACACAGTAGTCCAGAGGGTCCTGTACCTCTGACCCCGCCCTCCTGTGTAGTACAGTAGTACACAGTAAGTACACAGTAGTCCAGAGGGTCCTGTACCTCTGACCCCGCCCTCCTGTGTAGTACAGTAGTACACAGTAAGTACACAGTAGTCCAGAGGGTCCTGTACCTCTGACCCCGCCATCCTGTGTAGTACAGTAGTACACAGTAAGTACACAGTAGTCCAGAGGGTCCTGTACCTCTGACCCCGCCCTCCTGTGTAGTACAGTAGTACACAGTAAGTACACAGTAGTCCAGAGGGTCCTGTACCCCTGACCCCGCCATCCTGTGTAGTACAGTAAGTACACAGTAGTCCAGAGGGTCCTGTACCTCTGACCCCGCCCTCCTGTGTAGTACAGTAAGTACACAGTAGTCCAGAGGGTCCTGTACCTCTGACCCCGCCCTCCTGTGTAGTACAGTAAGTACACAGTAGTCCAGAGGGTCCTGTACCTCTGACCCCGCCCTCCTGTGTAGTACAGTAAGTACACAGTAGTCCAGAGGGTCCTGTACCCTGACCCCGCCATCCTGTGTAGTACAGTAAGTACACAGTAGTCCAGAGGGTCCTGTACCTCTGACCCCGCCCTCCTGTGTAGTACAGTAAGTACACAGTAGTCCAGAGGGTCCTGTACCCCTGACCCCGCCATCCTGTGTAGTACAGTAAGTACACAGTAGTCCAGAGGGTCCTGTACCCCTGACCCCGCCCTCCTGTGTAGTACAGTAGTACACAGTAAGTACACAGTAGTCCAGAGGGTCCTGTACCCCTGACCCCGCCCTCCTGTGTAGTACAGTAGTACACAGCAGTAGTCATGTTCACTGTTCTGACATTTAAATTAAAATGACATTGAAAACAATGAAAGTGATTAGCGTTCAAACGTGCAGGCTCCTCCCAGTGGGCGTGGCCTCTGAGCTGCCCTCAGCTGTCAGTCAGAGTCAGAATCGCCACTCGCCCTCTTCTCTCCTCAGTAACAAAAGTACTGCTGAACCGCAGTATTACTTTGACTGCTGCCGCTGGGTGAGTACACGCTGTACGTGCTGGACGGTTTTATTGAAAGACACAACAAACCTTTTGTCCTCTGTCTTTGTCTCCACATGAATGTGCTGCTGCAGATGAGTGTGTGAGCTGTGCTGGGGTGAAAATGAAGCGCTCCCTGGGGATCTGTCTGGTGATCTGCTCCGCTCTGATCGGACTCGGTACGTTTGTTTTATTAAAACTGTTTCTTAGCTGATTTAAGGTTTGTACCCAGCGACTGAGCAGGTGGGCTTGTCTGTGACGCACTGTGGGTTGTGTTTCTTTATGATGTTGTGGAAATTCACCTGCAAACTCTCAACATCATCAAAAGACTGAATTAATAAATGTCTTTACAAGGAGACCTTGATGTAAGAGTCAGCCGGGGTTTGTCTTCTTTAGTTTTGGCTGTCCACCCAAAGAGACAACTGTCATCCTGTCATGAGACGTCACGTCTATACGTTACTTGACCTGAGCGTCTGGTTCCACTTCGTCTCCCGGCCCCATGTGGAGCGAGCAGACAGAGGCAGGTTTTAGTCAGTGAATAAAAGTAAAGCCACACGGCTCCTGGAGTTTGGGAGGTTGGATACCTGTACCTTTGTAGGGTTTGGCTGGCTTTAGATATTAGATATGATATACTTGTATACATACAAGTTGTGCATTATTTCTTTTGGGTGAAGGTAAAACGGATCTTAAACAGTGTACGTTCACTTTTGGCCTCAGGTGACAGCGACGGTCGTTCAGGCCTCAGGTGGCTCTAAGGACCGTGACCAGTGTCGTTAAACAGCCAGCAGCACTAACGAACCAGCGGTATCTTTGATCCTGGCAAACTACCGCACTGAGGTTCAATAGCTGAGTTTCCTGTCTGTCAGATGAGAGACGAAACGTCTCCGAGTATCTTCAACCAGTCCAGCTGCCCTTGATTAGAACCTTCCTTGGATAACTCTGAGCTGGAGAGTCAAACCTTTTTAAATACAGGGACAAAACAAATGTTAAAGTCGCCACTTTATCAGGTTCACCTACGACCTTCATGAAGCTCGTGACGGTTTGACTTCAGAGGGTGAAGTCTGCGCTCATCAGGTGTCTGCCGGTGACGTCACCGTGGTTATTAAAAGCCATCACTGGAAGTGTTATGCCACACTTTTACAAGAGGAAGGACGGATTAGGACTAACAAGGATCAGGACAGCTAATGTTAGCCTAGACCCTGATAGACCTGGACGTGACCTGTAGCCCACAGACTGTCGTAGTCCAGGACTCGGACTCTACTGACTGTAAAATGTGTTCTGTTTCAGGATCAGCCATTCGCTGTTTCAGCTGTAAGGACTACACCGGCAGCTGCTCCAAACAACGAGACTGTAGCTATGACGACGCCTGTCTCACGCTCAACGAGAGAGGTACACCTGTACACCCTTACACCTGGACCTTACCAGAACCACAGGGAATACTGGATTCTGATTGGCCAGATCTCTAGCTGATTGATTTGGCTGTCCAGAGTTCCTGTAGGCAGATCCATGTTCCGCGATCCTGAAGGAACCAGATCAGTCTACATTTACATTTAATTATTTAGCTTTTATCCAGAGCGACTTACAGCTGCTGTACGTGTGGCACGCCTCTGGAGCAACGAGGGGTTAAGTGTCTTGTTCAGGGACACAATGGTGGATGGGTCACGCCAAAGGCAGGTGTCTTACCCATTGCACCCCATCGCCCCCCCCGTCTCTTAGTCTACTGAGATTCTACTGTTGTGTGTCCCGCAGGTGGGATGACCTACCGTCAGTGTCTGAAGTATTCAGACTGCGAGTACGGCCGACTGTCCCAGATGTTCCCCCAGGTAACGACCACCTTCAGGGCTGCACCGTACATCATTTCAGCGTCGACCTCACCATGTGTGCACGTGCACGTCACCCAGCAGAGCGCTGAGCGTCACATGAGGCAGATTAACTCAAACGCGTCACGCTACAGCGTTATGCTGCTGGACTTCCATGACTAATCTACCAGCAGGTCCGTCTGATATTTCATCATTTAGTCTGTAGAGGTTCTCGGATACTCGGAGTTTGATCAGCGTGCGCTTGTTTATCACACAGCCACAACCTGAAAATAAGCGCTGCCTGTTGGGCAGTTATAAAATGAGCAGTAACATTAACAGGCGTTAACTTTCAGATTCCTTTATGATGTGAACAACCACGAACCAAAGTCAGTAACACTTTCTATGAAGGTCATCGCTATGATGGCTTATGCATACATTGATAACACCATATAATGATGTTATAACAACTGTTACAATCACTTACAACGTGCATTAGGCGCTATAGCAAAGTTCATAACGTATTATGACCTTTTGATTTAATGTTTTATAACTAACAGTACATATCACAGTTTATATCAGTGTGTGGCAGAATCTCCGCCCATGTTTCATAGTACATTATAACCACCGACTCTGCCCCGTTATAAATACACTTTAGTCACTATTTAGAATTAGTGATATAAAATGGAATAACAGCTTATAGTAATGTTTAATGTTATATAGCATGTCTTTGTTTGCTTTAAGTAAAGTGTTAAATGTCCATCCCTGTATAATATATTACAGGTGGACACAATACCATATGAACTAATTATAAGAACTTATAACACGTAATTGTTTGCTTTAAGTAAAGTGACACATTTTATTTATGTTTCTTCACTTTATGAACAATCTGTATGAATTTTGATCATTTTGCAGTTTAGCACAACAACACAACATAATTCCATGAAGGAAACTTGTTCTCAGGGTGGCGAGAGATCGCTCAAGAGAAGATCTGCTGCAGACCATATAACATCACGGAAGCATCGTGGCAACCGCTGCACAAAATGTTTTAAAGAACATCTTAAAGGAACTGAATGGGAACACTGTTTGGGCAGTAGGAACGGCTGCCACGATGTCTCCAATTGTCCACTGCATCTGTTAGGGCCCGTCCACAGGCTCGCCATTCATCTGTTTGTATGTTAGTAAGTGAATATAAAAGTTGTTATAACGCCTTATGGAAGCATTACATCGTGTTATAAATATATAAGTCATTACAGCGAGGACCTTCATAGAAAGTGTTACCACAAAGTCTGAGTAAAAGATCCTCGAGTCATCAGCTAAACAGCATGACGTGCTATAACAACTCCAAACCACCAGGAGGAAACCCAGACCAGTTCACATTCATCACTGTGTACTCAAGGAACGCAGTCAGTAAGCTCAGCTGGTGTTAATTAACACCATTTATAACCACAGTATGGTGTGGTGGTATTAACCGCCAATACAAACCATTAAACCAGTACAACCAGTACAGTGTATTCATAATTAATAGCCAAAGGGAACTTCGCCGTCCTTAATCGAAAGTTGCTGCAGCAAGGAATTGTGGGACGGCATTATTTCCTTTCCTCTCCTTTGGGGAGCATCACTGTCAATTTGGTTCACAGACGGCAGTCAAAAACAACAAATCCCCGATCAGCAATCAATAAAAATAGTGAACATGATAAACAAGGTAACATACCGTCATCATCATCAACACCACGGCACATTCAATCTGAAAACAGTGTGCACACTTTCACCACCGTTTCCAGGTTAAACGACATGTGAAAGTGAAGTTGTAAACCGGTGTGAACAGTGTGAAAGGTGTGAAAAAGTGTAAAAGTTGGTGTGAAAGGTGTGAATAATGTGAACGGTGTGAAAGGTGTGAACGGTGTGAACGGTGTGAAAGGTGTGAATAATGTAAATGGTGTGAATGGTGTGAATAATGTGAAAGTTGTGAACCAGTGGTAACGGTGTGAAAGGCGTGAAAGGTGTGAATAATGTGAACGGTGTGAAAGTTGTGAACCAGTGGGAACGGTGTGAAAGGTGTGAATAATGTGAATGGTGTGAATAATGTAAAAGTTGTGAACCAGTGGTAACAGTGTGAAAGGCGTGAAAGGTGTGAATGATGTGAACGGTGTGAATGATGTGAACCAGTGGGAATGGTGTGAATGATGTGAACCAGTGGGAACGGTGTGAATGATGTGAACCAGTGGGAACGGTGTGAAAGGTGTGAATAATGTGAATGGCGTGAAAGGTGTGAATAATGTAAATGGTGTGAAAGGTGTGAATGGTGTGAATAATGTGAAAGTTGTGAACCAGTGGTAACAGTGTGAAAGGCGTGAAAGGTGTGAAAGGTGTGAAAGGTGTAAATAATGTGAATGGTGTGAATAATGTGAACCGGTGTGAAAGGTATGAATAATGTGAATGGCGTGAAAGGTGTGAATAATGTAAATGGTGTGAAAGGTGTGAATGGTGTGAATAATGTGAAAGTTGTGAACCAGTGGTAACGGTATGAAAGGCGTGAAAGGTGTGAAAGGTGTAAATAATGTGAACGGTGTGAAAGGTATGAATAATGTAAATGGTGTGAAAGGTGTGAAAGGCGTGAAAGGTGTAAAAGTGAAAAAGTGTATATACACAGTTGTATTAACTTTCATAACATGCCTGTGTTCACAAAGCGCCAACATTTCCGAATAAAACTGTGAACCAGCGTTAACGGTCTGAAAAGGTGTGAACCAGTCTGACCAATCAGCAGAGACATCAATATAAACACAGCTGTGTTACCTTACGTACACCGCAGGGTGTTGAACGCAGCATGTTTCGTTTTAAATAAAGGGTTTTCTTCAGGTGACAGCAGGACGTTGTTGTATTGTGTTTAAGCTCTATGTTGTTCCATCTGATCAATAACTCTACATCCATCATTTCCAGATTTCCAGTTTTACCTTCAAGTGCTGCAACTCGGACCTGTGTAACTCCGCCCCCTCCTCTGCAGCCAGCTCTGTGATTGGTCTGCTGGCCTCGGTGGCCGTCATGTGGTGGTGCATCCAGTGAGAGTGCTGCAGCTCTGTAGCGCCCCTGGTGGCTGTAAACACACAGCTGCTAGATTAATAATAATAACAACTATATATATTATATGCATGTAACAGCAGGTTCAGCCTCTCTCACTCATCAACACGTTATCAGGATGTAACCTGAGCAGCTGAGGAATATATATTTATATTCCATCACTTTGTCTTCTAAAGGACATGAAGCCTTATTAACACATTCATTACAAACCCAGTCATTTATCAATAATCCGTGTTCCTCAGACAGAGAAACGTTATTTAAGTCTTCTTCAGCAGCAGCAGGAGATTATTAATAAAATGTTATGTTTTCATGAGACAGAGAGAGGCTGTGAGCTCCAACAGGCTTCATGTATTGATATTTATTCAAACTGTCCCCATTAACAGAAGCTGAATCAGCTGTTCGCATGTATCCGTGGTCCGAGGAGGGAGTTTCTTTTCAAATTAAACTTGTGTAAATAAAATATTCCGACATGTTTACTTCTCAGAAACATATTAACTGTATGTGTTCATGGAAATTAAACCACAGGAAACTGTACCTATAGGCCTTTCAAAATAAAGTTTCCTGCTCTTTAACTCGGTTTGAAAAACAGCTTCAGTTCAATAAAGGTGACAACACACTGACTGTCTGTGATTGGTTGGATTCATATTGATTCTCTCTGCAGAGAGGACAGGAAGTCTTCTCTGACCAATAACAACTTAAATAAAGCTGTCACTCAGCGTCCAGGTGACACAGGGGAAAACACCTGCAGGCAGCAGCAGGTGGGCGTGCTGGACAGCAGCGCCCCCTGCAGGCAGACAGGCCGAAGGCGTAAAGAAAAACGTCAGAGCTTTTCATAGTTTAGAAAGTGTATATATTGTTTTAAATGTTTCCTGTTTGTGGCTGAAGATAAAGCAGGTTCAGTATTTGTTACGGTGGTGACTCCTCTCTGACAGTAAAGTCTTCTTTGTTCAGTGTTATTTAAGGGTTTGTATCTTTTACAGTTTAGAGTGGCTCAGTTGAATTATTACGGTGCAGTTTGTACTTTAATCTTCTTACAGTGGCTTGCAATAATATGAACCCCCCGGGCCTTTTTCCTTTTTTGTTGCCATGCAGCAAAAGGTTTTTTATTTGGATTTCACGTACTCCCATTTGCTACCAAGCCCCTAAATGAGATATGGAGCAACAGTTACCTTCAGAAGTCACATAAGTAGTTAAATAAATTCTACCTGTGTGCAATCTAACGGTCAGATGATCTGTCACATGATCTCAGTCTTTATGCAACAACTAAGCATCACCGTGAAGACTGAGATGTACGAGGAAGTACAGATCTGCTTTGGGTTGTAGAAAATATATAATATCATAGCACAACAACAACTCTGCCAAGAGAGGGCCAGAATCTGTGGTCCGACCTAAAGAATACTGGACAGCAGCAGAACCCATCCAACCTGAAGGGGCTGCAGCAGTTTGGGTGAAAATCCCAGATGTACCCAGTGTTGTGGCAGAAAATTGTGTCCTCTTACATTTAATCTTTTATGTATGATTTTTTAAATATTATTATTACTATTCTCTCTATGGCTTAAAGATATATGTATTATGTTTTTATCCTTAACCTTTCCTCTCCTATACTCCTTATGTTGGTCCGTCCATATTTACTAGGGTTTAGGTCAGAGCTGTGAGATTGTTTTGGTGTTTTCCTCTTTTGTTGTTCCTCTCCTCTCCTGGATTCAAGGCTGAGAGGGGATCTCTTTTCCCAAAACATAGAAACCTAGACTGTATAAATGACAATGCATCCCTTTGCTCGGGCCAGACGCCGAAGCTGCCCTGGACGGCAGGTCTCTGGACCAGCTGTCTATGTGTTTAAGTACTTCTCTGTTTATTCTCTTTTGTTAAATAAATTCTTCAAAGACAACGGTTGGTTGTATCTTAATTCTTTGGTCAACCCCTCACCAGGAATAGGAATATATATATATATATATATATATATTTCACTTTACGTAGAATGAACCTAGAATTTATGAAAGTTTCACTTTGTGAATAAATTATAGAAATACGATACCTTTTCCACGGTATTCAATTTTTCTGAGCTGCAACTGTATGTTTTACAGTACAGGGTATATGTGTTATTTCACAGTGTGTTTTAGGTTTTTAATGAACAGTATTTCACAATGTTATATAGTTTTCGTATAAACAGTATTTTACAGTGTTTTATGTTTTTTAAAACAGTATTTTACAGTGTGTTTTATGTATGTTTAATATGAACAGTATTTTCAATGTGTTTTATGTACTTTTATTATGAACAGTATTTTACAGTGTGTTTTATGTATTTTTAATATGAACAGTATTTTCACAGTGTTTTATGTATTTTTAATATGAACAGTATTTTCAATGTGTTTTATGTACTTTTATTATGAACAGTATTTTCAGTGTGTTTATGTATTTTTAATATGAACAGTATTTTCAGTGTGTTTTATGTATTTTTAATATGAACAGTATTTTCAGTGTGTTTTATGTATTTTTAACATAAACAGTATTTTACAGTGTGTTTTATGTTTTTAAAACAGTATTTTTACAGTGTTTTATGTATTTTTAATATGAACAGTATTTTACAGTGTGTTTTATGTATTTTTAATATGAACAGTATTTTACAGTGTTTTATGTTTTTAAAACAGTATTTTCAGTGTGTTTTATGTATTTTTAATATGAACAGTATTTTCAGTGTGTTTTATGTTTTTAATATGAACAGTATTTTTACAGTGTTTTATGTATTTTTAATATGAACAGTATATTCAGTGTGTTTATGTATTTTTAATATGAACAGTATTTTCAGTGTGTTTTATGTTTTAATATGAACAGTATTTTCAGTGTGTTTTATGTGTTTTTAATATGAACAGTATTTTTACAGTGTTTTATGTTTTAATATGAACAGTATTTTCAGTGTGTTTTATGTATTTTTAATATGAACAGTATTTTCAGTGTTTTATGTGTTTTTAATATGAACAGTATTTTCAGTGTGTTTTATGTATTTTTAATATGAACAGTATTTTACAGTGTTTTACGTGTTTTTAATATGAACAGTATTTTCAGTGTGTTTTACGTTTTTAATATGAACAGTATTTTTACAGTGTTTTATGTGTTTTTAATATGAACAGTATTTTCAGTGTGTTTTATGTGTTTTTAATATGAACAGTATTTTTACAGTGTTTTATGTGTTTTTAATATGAACAGTATTTTCAGTGTGTTTTATGTGTTTTTAATATGAACAGTATTTTTACAGTGTTTTATGTGTTTTTAATATGAACAGTATTTTCAGTGTGTTTTATGTGTTTTTAATATGAACAGTATTTTACAGTGTTTTATGTGTTTTTAATATGAACAGTATTTTCAGTGTGTTTTATGTATTTTTAATATGAACAGTATTTTTACAGTGTTTTATGTATTTTAATATGAACAGTATTTTTACAGTGTTTTATGTGTTTTTAATATGAACAGTATTTTTACAGTGTTTTATGTATTTTTAATATGAACAGTATTTTACAGTGTTTTGTGTTTTTAAAATGAACAGTATTTTTACAGTGTTTTATGTATTTTTAATATGAACAGTATTTTTACAGTGTTTTATGTGTTTTTAATATGAACAGTATTTTTACAGTGTTTTATGTGTTTTTAATATGAACAGTATTTTTACAGTGTACCCGTGTGTAACCCGACACCCCGGGTATCCTGTACGTGGGAACACTCCTCAGCTGTTCCGGGTGTCTGACGTCACATTCTGTCAGGTTTTCTGCTAAAACGGTAAAATACAGGAAATTGATTGTCCTTTCAAAATAAAGTCACATATGTGATGAAGATAAATACCATAACTACCTTGATGGATATAACGGCCCTGTTTTTGCCTGTTTCCGGTCTCCCTCCGTGGTAATAATAATGTTATTCTACAGTTAAAACATCTAGTTATTTGAATTTATTTCGGTATTATTCACACCGAGCTTTTATTGTGAAATCCGGCACCGGAAGCCGTGTCTGTGTTGTTTGGGCGCTGCTGCTGCGGAAGAAGAAGCAGCAGCAGAAGAAGAAGAAGTCGCAGGTCGGTGTGAGCAGCTGACAGGATGAAACTTTGATCGGAGATAAAAGAATAAGAAGCGGCGGCCGCTGATGTCATCATGGCTCTGCAGGTAAGGCCGCTCACCTGTGGCTGACGGTGACCTTTGACCTCCCACCTGTTCCTGCAGCAGCTGGCCGAAGACAGACGACTCGCAGTCAGCCGCCGCAGAACTGCATAGAGAAATTAGTCAATTCAAGCAGACAGTAAAAGCTCCGTGTGAAGCTGAAGGAACGTTACTGAAACATCATTAAAGGTGCGGAACGTTTCTGTCGGAGGATTTTAGGTTTTCCTCATCAGAGAAAACGCCATAAAAAGTACTGAACCGGCCTGTTTACCAATGCAAACACGTTCAAAAACCCTGCAAAATTCAATAGGAGTCTGGTAGGAATACCATGAAGATGTCAACTGAAGGAAAACACCTAAAGAACATTAAAACTCACAGTTTTCTACTGCAGCTCTGTAGAAAATGAGTCCAGTATAATAATACACAGAAAACAAACTGCAGACATCTATAGAAGACAGAGAAACCTATTTGTGTTAAAAGGATTTTAACAGAAACAGACAGAAATCATCTAAATATCACAAGGAGTCTGGTAGGACCATCCTATCAAATATAATATATGTTTATTAGAGGGGGAGGCAGATGGCCACTGAGCCATGGTTCTGCTCTGTGTGAAAAGCGCTCTGAGATGTGAATTGGTCCTATAGAAATAAAATTAAAGTGAATATATGCTAGTTCCAGATGTGTAATGCAGACAAGTGAACTCATAAAATCGCTCGTGATCTTTACTTTCTCAGGGAAAATAACAGAGAGACAGAAAGTCGCAGTTGTGCAGCAGTAACCTGAGTGGACAGGATCAGGGGTTTTGGAGGAAAAGGCCTGAGGCTGATGACTGAGGAGTTCTGGTCTGACAGGAAACTGGTTTCTGTGTTTGTCAGAGGTCGTGGTTTCACTGATAACCAGACCTTCCTCTCAGACACACTGGCTCTGAGTGCAGGGACCCTCGTTTCTAACCTCAAACCTTTCTATGAGCTCAGTTATGAAACTCACAGGTTTAGTTACAGGAGTTTGTTTGTTTCAGGCTCAGGTTCTGTACGACTTCACCGCTGAGCCCGGAAACAACGAGCTGTCGGTCCGACAGGGAGAGGCGGTCACTGTGCTCGACCAGGTACACACAGATGAAGTAATATACCAGAAATATAATAGTACGTGACACACGCTCAGTCATGACGTGTTTGTGTGTGCAGACTGTGGGTGGAGGCTGGATCCAAGCCCAGAACTCCAGCGGACAAACCGGACTGGTACCTGAGGGCTATTTACAGGTGAGCTAATTTCACTTCATGTCACCAGGCTGGTTCACTCTGAACCAGAAGGGAGCTCCTCCCACATCCTCTGTTAGAGCCGGCTGACATTTCTTCTGTCCGTGACACTCAATAGTTAAGAACAGAAGCAAACCCACCAAACAGAGACGCAAAAACATGACAAAGAGACGCAAAACCACCACACACAGTCTCAAAACCACTTTAAAGAGACACAAAACCACCACACACAGACGCAAAACCACCACACACAGACGCAAAACCACCACACAGAGATGCAAAACCACAACAAAGAGACAAAACCACCACACAGAGACGCAAAACCACAACAAAGAGACAAAACCACCACACAGAGACGCAAAACCACCACACAGAGACACAAAACCACCACACAGAGACACAAAACCACCACACAGAGATGCAAAACCACAACAAAGAGACAAAACCACCACACAGAGACGCAAAACCACCACACAGAGATGCAAAAACATGACAAAGAGACGCAAAACCACCACACACAGTCTCAAAACCACTTTAAAGAGACACAAAACCACCACACACAGACGCAAAACCACCACACAGAGACACAAAACCACCACACAGAGATGCAAAAACATGACAAAGAGACGCAAAACCACCACACACAGTCTCAAAACCACTTTAAAGAGACACAAAACCACCACACACAGTCTCAAAACCACTTTAAAGAGACACAAAACCACCACACACAGACGCAAAACCACCACACAGAGATGCAAAACCACAACAAAGAGACAAAACCACCACACAGAGACGCAAAACCACCACACAGAGACGCAAAACCACCACACAGAGATGCAAAATCACGACAAAGAGACGCAAAACCACAACAAAGAGACAAAACCACCACACAGAGACACAAAACCACCACACAGAGATGCAAAATCACGACAAAGAGACGCAAAACCACAACAAAGAGTTCTTGTTCCTTCATGTTGCTGATGTTGTGTTTCAGCTCTATAACTGTGGCGGCGGAGAAGGAGGCGGGGGCTCCTGTTCCGGGGCAGAGGCAGAAGGATGGGACAGTCGGGGTTACCTGCAGACACCACAAGGTGACACCGGATTTAAGTCAAAGTGCAGTGTTAGTCTAGATAAAGTTTAAGGTTTTATCTGCAACATGGTGAGGAACCTGCGAGATGCTCCAGTCCCTGGTTTGCCAGAACCTGATGGTGGTTCTATAAGTTTCTATAAGCATCTTGTAAGTACCAACCCAGAAACCAACAGAAAACTCTTTCCTGTCTCCAGCCGCTGTCGAGGACGATAACGGCGAGTGGGACGACGACTGGGACGACCAATCAGTAGGCGGTTACCACGGTGACGATCCAGGGGATGAGGGCGGGGCTTCAGGACGGAGCACCCACGGGCCCTCTGTGAAGCTCTCCCTTAACAAGTACAAACTCACACAGTAGATCTCCAGATGTCTCAGTAGATTACAGCGTATATCCCTGTAGATTCTAGTAGATCCCAGCAGATCTCAGTAGTCTTTTGTATTGTCCAGATCCCAGGGTGGATGTATCCATGTCAATACATATATGTCAATAATCTTGTGTGTTCTTAGGTTTCCGTTCTCCAAAGGTCCGAGCCCAGAAGTCTTCTTGTTGGCCAATCCTCCAGCTAACAGCAGAGACAGACTTCCTGTCTACGTGAGTTATCTACTTTATTCATCATTTATCAAACTGTGTTGTGATCGCTGCTCTGATTGGTTCCCGTTCTTTGTCCAATCAGGTGGGAGATGTGGGTCCGGTCTGGCTGTACCCGTCGGCTCTGGACTGTGTGATCGCCCATCCGAAGAAAGAGTCCAAACTATACGGTCTGAAGAGCTTCATTGAGTACCAGATCACTCCCAATGTGAGCGATCACAAGTACTGCATACACATGCAGTAATACATACAGTAGTTAACAGTAATATACAGTTATATACAGTATTAGTAAAACAGACCCTCTGACCCATTAACATCTTACTCCAGACGACCAACAGACCTTCAATCATCGCTACAAGCACTTTGATTGGCTGTATGAGCGTTTGCTGGAGAAGTTTGGCTCGGCTCTGCCCATCCCCTCACTGCCCGACAAACAGGTGACAGGTGAGTCATGACAACCACACCGGTAAGACCCCGAAACACTCGTACAATTCCGCAACACCTGTAAGACCCCGAAACACTCGTACAATTCCGCAACACCTGTAAGACCCCGAAACACTCGTACAATTCCGCAACACCTGTAAGGCCCCGAAACACTCGTACAATTCCGCAACACCTGTAAGACCCCGAAACACTCGTACAATTCCGCAACACCTGTAAGACCCAAAACACTCGTACAATTCCGCAACACCAGTAAGGCCTCGAAACACTCGTACAATTCCGCAACACCTGTAAGGCCTCGAAACACTCGTACAATTCCGCAACACCTGTAAGGCCCCGAAACACTCGTACAATTCCGCAACACCTGTAAGGCCCGAAACACTCGTACAATTCCGCAACACCTGTAAGGCCCGAAACACTCGTACAATTCCGCAACACCTGTAAGGCCCCGAAACACTCGTACAATTCCGCAACACCTGTAAGGCCCGAAACACTCGTACAATTCCCCAACACCTGTAAGGCCCGAAACACTCGTACAATTCCGCAACACCTGTAAGGCCCGAAACACTCGTACAATTCCGCAACACCTGTAAGGCCCCGAAACACTCGTACAATTCCGCAACACCTGTAAGGCCCGAAACACTCGTACAATTCCGCAACACCTGTAAGGCCCGAAACACTCGTACAATTCCGCAACACCTGTAAGGCCCGAAACACTCGTACAATTCCGCAACACCTGTAAGGCCCCGAAACACTCGTACAATTCCGCAACACCTGTAAGGCCCCGAAACACTCGTACAATTCCGCAACACCTGTAAGGCCCCGAAACACTCGTACAATTCCGCAACACCTGTAAAACACTCGTACAATTCCGCAACACCTGTAAGCCCCGAAACACTCGTACAATTCCGCACACCTGTAAGGCCCGAAACACTCGTACAATTCCGCAACACCTGTAAGCCCCGAAACACTCGTACAATTCCGCAACACCTGTAAGGCCCCGAAACACTCGTACAATTCCGCAACACCTGTAAGACCCCGAAACACTCGTACAATTCCGCAACACCTGTAAGACCCCGACACACTCGTACAATTCCGCAACACCTGTAAGGCCTCGAAACACCTGCTTTCAGACGGTTTTGAGGAGGACATCAGGATAATGATGACCCCTGTGTTTTGAGTCTGTACCTGTGCTTTCAGGCCGGTTTGAGGAGGACTTCATCAAGATGAGGATGGAGCAGCTGCAGGCATGGATGACTCGGATGTGTCGTCACCCCATCGTCTCTCAGAGTGACGTTTTTCAGCTCTTCCTCAGCTACAGAGACGAGAAGGCAGGTGTAGCCCCGCCCCCTGCAGTAGAAGTTTCGGTCAATCGACTGTTAGGTGGTTTGAAAGCTCCGTCCTGATTGGCTAAAGCAGTGTTGTGATATTTCAGGATTGGAAGGCGGGAAAGAGGAAGGCGGAGAAAGATGAGACGGTGGGTCCGATGATCTTCAGTCTGATTGAACCTGAAGCCCCAGAGCTCGACGCTGCTGAGGTGTAAGTACTAAACGTCCCTGAAATCCGGATCAGTGACTATAAAAATGATGATCTGCTCGTCTCGTTTGTCTCCATCAATGTTTGAGAGTTTATTTACCTCTAATTTGACTTTAAGAGAGGAAATAAAATATCCTTTTAGTAGCAGGTGTGGTGTCGGGACAGGCGAGCCAGACCTTTGAGGCTACTTCAGGATCTTTTCACGGAGGAACCACAAAGTGAAGAAGTAAAAAGAATACTTTAAGTACTTCTTCATGTATAGTGTAAATAGCAAAGGGCCCAAGAACAGAACCCTGAGGGACACTGTGGGTTTCCAAAGCTCTTGAGTTCTGGAAAGCTGGGATAAGAGTTGAACATGAATAACACTGGTTCTGATGTGCCCAGAGTCAAACCCTGGTTCCATCAGTACCAGGGTCACCACGAGTTACAGTCAACAAGTTGTTCCTGATTCACATTTCATTTCAGAACTTTTCTATTTACTACCAGAAAGCCCCGTCTTTAGAGGAAATCAGCACTGACAGCTGGAGTCTGTGTGTTTCTGTGTGTGCGTAGTGAACACAAGTGTGAGCACTACAGTCGGTTCACCAAGTCAATGGAGGACGGAGTCCGAGAGCTGCTGAACGTCGGACACACACACTGGAAACGCTGCACCGGACGTTAGTACACACAAATACACACATTTATACACACAAATACACACAGCTGTACACACAAGTATGCATTTATTAATGTGTGTGTATTAATGTGTGTGCAGCGCTGCCAAAAGAGTACGAGCGGATTGGTCGAGCCTTCAGGAACCTGTCGGCTGTTTTCATCAGCAGCAAATATCCAGGTGAGAGGCAAGGGAAGAGGGGAAAGGAGGAAAGTGGACAAGGAGGGAGGAGGTGGACACATATGGAATCAGGCGAGAGAACAGGCAGCACAGAGGAGAACAGGCAGCACAGAGGAGAGAACAGCAGCACAGAGGAGAAGAACAGGCAGCACAGAGGAGAGAACAGGCAGCACAGAGGAGAGAACAGGCAGCACAGAGGAGAGAACAGGCAGCACAGAGGAGAACAGGCAGCACAGAGGAGGAAACAGGCAGCACAGAGGAGAGAGAGGAGGAAAACAGGCAGCACAGAGGAGAGAACAGGCAGCACAGAGGAGAGAACAGGCAGCACAGAGGAGAGAGAGGAGAGAACAGGCAGCACAGAGGAGGAGAACAGGCAGCACAGAGGAGAGAGAGAGAGAACAGGCAGCCAGAGGAGAGAACAGGCAGAACAGAGGAGAGAGAGGAGAGAACAGGCAGCACAGAGGGAGAGAACAGGCAGCACAGAGGAGAGAGAGGAGAGAACAGGCAGCACAGAGGAGAGAACAGGCAGAACAGAGGAGAGGAGAACAGGCAGCACAGAGGAGAGAGGAGAGAACAGGCAGCACAGAGGAGAGAACAGGCAGAACAGAGGAGAGAACAGGCAGCACAGAGGAGGAACAGGCAGCACAGAGGAGAGAACAGGCAGCACAGAGGAGAGTAATTGTGATGTAATTTCAGGGGAGGCAACCCTGACAGACGCTCTGTCAGCTGCTGGAAAAACCTACGAGGAGATCGCAGAGATCGTCTCACAGCAGGTACATGTACTCACTACATATAGTACTACTATACTGTCATATGTTACTGTGATACTCTGAAATGAGCTACATAAAGACAGCATTTTTGTAGTATTTAAAGAGTGACAGCAGTATTTTAAATAATACCACTATATGACATGTCGTCTGACCTCTGCTGACCTTTGACCTTCAGCCTCAGAAGGACCTTCACTTTCTGTTGGAGACCAACTGCGAGTACAAAAGCCTGCTGGGATGTTTCCCAGAAATTATCGCTGTACACAAGGTAGTACACCCTGCAGTACTAATACACACTGCAGCACTAATACACACTGCAGTACTAAAACAGCAATACTGTGTGTGTCAGGCTGCAGTGGAGAAGGTGAAGGAAGCCGATCGAATGATTTCTGCAGGAAAAATCAACACAACGACAGGAAGTGCATGAACCGACGAATCAGCTGCATGAGCTACTCACTGCAGGGTAAGGGTACCACACAGTACCACACACCACAGACACAAACGAATTAGCTGCATGAGCTACTACACACAATACTCAATTCATTCGGTTTTATTTATATAGTTATCTCACAGCGCTTTTCATAAAGAGCAGGTCTAGACCGAATTCTATGATGCTATTTACAGAAGCCCAACAGTTCCCAAGAGCAGCACTAGGAGACAGAGGCAAGGAAAAACTTCCTTTAAGAGGCAGAAACCTCGAGCAGAACCATGAGGGTGGGCGGCCGAGAGAGAGAGAGAGAAAGAGAGAGAGAGAGGAGAGAGAGGAGAGAGGGGGAGAGACAGAGAGAGAGAGAAGAGAGAGAGAGAGAGGAGAGAAAGAGAGGGGGGAGAGAGAGAGAGAGAGGGAGAGAGAGAGAGGGGAGAGACAGAGAGAGGGGAGAGAGAGAGGGAGAGGGGAGAGAAAGAGAGGGGAGAGACAGAGAGAGAGGGGGAGAGAGAGAGGGGGAGAGAGAGAGGGGGGGAGAGAGAGAGGGGAAGGGGGAGAGAGGGAGAGGAGCGGAGAGAGAGAGCGGAGAAGAAGGAGAGAGAGAGATCGAGGGGGAGGGAGAGAGAGAGAGGGGAGAGACAGAGAGAGAGAGAAAAGAGAGAGAGAGAGGAGAGAGAGAGCGAAGGGAGAGCGAGAGGGAGAGAGAGAGCGAAAGAGAGAGGGGGGGAGAGAGACAGAGAGAGAGGGGAGGAGAGCGAAGAGAGAGAGAGAGAGGAGAGAGAAGGAGAGAGAGAGAGAGGAGAGAGAGGAGAGAGAGAGCGAGAGGAGAGGAGGAGAGGAGAGAGGGAGAGAGAGCGAGAGAGAAAGAGGGAGGGAGGCAGCCTACACAATATCACACAGAGGTACAGACAGTAAGGTGATGTTGCTATAGACTAAATGAAAAATGCAGAGTGCAGATATTTATATAGTGTTAATGATAACAGTCGTAATGTTAATGATTATAATAACAATAATAACAATAAGACTAGTAACAATAGTCGTTGCAGCAGAGGGTGTCGAGCAGGAACACGGGGGCAGCAGGTGACCCGCAACCACAGATCCAGACTCCACAGCTCCAGAGCCAGAAACACCTGCAGGAAGTGACAGGAGGAGAGAGGAGAGGGACGAGAAAGCACAAGACTACCGGAAAGGGGAGAAGTTGTGTTAGTAACATGCAATAATGGGATAAGGTTGCATACAGAGGGAGAGAAAGTAGAGGAGAGAGGAGCTCAGTGCATCATGGGAAATCCCCCGGCAGTCTAGGCCTATAGCAGCATAACTAAGGGATGGTTCAGGACTCACCTGAGCCAGCCCTAACTATAAGCTTTATCAAAGAGGAAAGTCTTAAGCCTACTCTTAAATGTGGAGATGGTGTCTGCCTCCTGAACCCAAACTGGAACCTGGTTCCACAGGAGAGGAGCTTGATAGCTGAACGCTCTGGCTCCTAGTCTACTTTTGGAGACTCTAGGAACCACAAGTAACCCTGCATTCTGGGAGCGCAGTGCTCTGGTGGGGTAGTAAGGTACTATGAGCTCTTTAAGATAAGATGGTGCCTGACCATTAAGAGCTTGTAGGTAAGAAGAATGATTTTAAATTCTATTTGGATTTTACTGGAAGCCAATGCAAAGAAGCTAAAACAGGAGAAATGATCTCTTTCTGGTTCCTGTCAGAACACGTGCTGCAGCATTCTGGATCAGCTGAAGAGTCTTAATGGACTTTTTCGAGCAGCCTGATAATAAGGAATTGCAGTAATCCAGCCTAGAAGTAACAAATGCATGGACTAGTTTTTCTGCATCATTTTTAGACAGGATGTTCCTGATTTTCGCAATATTACGTAGGTGAAAAAAGGCGGTCCTTGAAATTTGCTTAATGTGAGACTTAAACGACATGTCCTGATCAAAGATACTCCAAGATTCCTCACAGTGGTGCTGGAGGCCAAGGCGATGCCATCAAGGGAAACTATATCTTTAGATAATGCGTCACGGAGGTGCTTAGGCCCCAGAGCAATAACTTCAGTTTTATCTGAGTTTAACATTAGAAAGTTACAGGTCATCCAGGTTTTAACATCCTGAAGGCACATTTGAAGTTTAGCTAACTGATGAGTTTCATCTGGCTTGATGATAGATATAACTGAGTATCATCTGCATAACAATGAAAGTTTATGGAATTTTCCTGATAATATTGCCTAAAGGAAGCATATATAAAGTGAACAGGACTGGTCCGAGGACAGATCCTTGAGGAACTCCATGACTAACTTTGGCGTGCATGGAGGACTCATCGTTAACATGTACAAACTGAAATCGATCTGATAAATAGGACTTAAACCAGTTTAGAGCGGTTCCTTTAATGCCAATGAAATGTTCCAGTCTCTGCAATAGGATCTGATGGTCAGTGGTATCAAATGCAGCACTACACACTACACACAGTACTACACACAGTACTGCAGTGTAACCCGACTCCTCTTGTCTCCTCCAGCTGAGATGAATCATTTCCATAGTAACCGTATCTATGACTACAACAGAGTGATGCAGCTCTACTGGAACAACAGGTGACCTTCTACCAACAGGTGAGAGGGCGGGGCTACAGGGGAGGGGGCAGTGTACAACAGCTGAACAGAGTGACGTCATCTCATCTCGCTCTCTGATTGGTCAGATCGCTGATAAGCTGAGAGGAGCTCGAGTCAGTTCACTACACTGTGAGGACGCCATCACCGCCTGACGACATCACTGATGATGTCACCGTCACAGCAGACACGTCTGAACACTAATGAGCCTCATATAATGTTTGTGATTAATGTTTTCACTGGTTTTTACACATTAAAGCTTCTTTTATCACTTCCTGTCAACCTGATCAATAAACAGCAGATAACATCTTTTACTGATCATGTTTTAAATATTTACTGATTATATTATATACGATGTATTTACCTGTTCATTATTACTTTATAAATAACTGATTTATTTAATGTAAAGTATTGGGTCGTGTCTTCTGTCCTCTGACGTTAATGTATGAGAACTATTGATCCTTCTCCTGTTTCTAAGATAAACTTCAGTATTCTATATTTCTGGCTTGCAGGATTCAATAGAGGCCCAGCTCTTTATTTACCCATTGCCATGGTAAAGCTCCATTGATTAGGATCATTTTCATTCCACGACCAGGACCTTCCATCAGGTTCAACAGGGAGGCATTTACAGAAAGCACTTTACGCCAAACTCCCTTTAGAAATCTGCACATTTTACGTCCCTCCCCTTCAGAGGCGTTTACAGAGTGACAGAAATCTCTTTAAGTGCTACAGTGGTCACTCTTTTCTGGGTGACTTCTGCTGGGTATTGATCATGAGTATTGATACGTAATGCAAAAGCTCTCTCGATCATTTTCAACAAGGTTTCTGTCTACCATGCAAAAGACCAAATAATTTCTACATTTTTGACTGGAGTTTGGTTTGGTCCGACTGTTTCACACTGTATCGGACGTTTCTTCTCTCTTACTTTGTTACCAACGGAAAACCGTCTGTTTAAATGTCGGAGACATGATGAGTCAGACATGATGCGCCTGAATAATGACGTTCACCTGTGAGACACCTGATGATCTGCAGGTCATCCTCCCACCTGGTGTCCATGCTGCTGAACTGCACCGTCCACGCAGGTTCACTAATAAATGATCAATATGTTGGTGAAACACGTTTTCACATCTTTAATAGACAACAACAAAGGAAACCTGGAGTTAATCACTTTAAAGGTTGGTTACAGGAAGTATTTTTCTCCTTCAAAATAAAAGGCCTGGTGTTTTACCAAACACCAGGAGAAGGATTCCTGCCTTTGGTGTGAGAGACCAGGTTCAATCCCCCACTGTGACTCATCCACCATTGTGTCCCTGAGCAAGACACTTAACCCTCGTGCTCCAGAGGCGTGCGACCTCTGACGTGTATAGCAATTGTAAGTGGCTTTGGATAAAAGCGTCAGATAAATGAATAAATGTAAGTCAGGAACTAAAGAAACCCACTAATATTTCCATTAAATAAAAAAAGATACAGCAGTAAAGAACTTCATCACTTCTTGTTTTTGTCCTTTGCCCTTTCTTCTTCTTCTTCCCGCTGCGGTCGCTCCTCGTTCTTCTTCGCTGGTTTTGGCAGCTCGTGCCTTCCTCCTGCCCAGCAGCGTCTTCCTGAACCAGAGCTGAACACACAGACACAACACATGTCTGCTTTAACAACACTTTGAACAAAGAGACAACCTGGGATACGATTCGTGTCCCGCCCGTTCTTCAGACCGGGTTCCAGACTGGATCATAGCTGGTTCGTGTTTTATAGACTGCAGACTCGCAGTTCTTCATGTATCAGAGCGTGAGGGGAGACGGTAAAACATGACCATGATACACAGATGGTCATAGTTAGCATCGCTGTGCTACGAGCTAATAATCAGCATGTTCTTTCAATAATTGTCAACAGGTTGACCTCTGACCTTGAAGGCGTCTCCTCCTCCGGTACACCGGCTCCATCTCGACAGCGATGGGATGAACTCCGTGGCGGTCAGCGGTTGTAGGTGGAGTTCCAGCCTGTGGGGGCGGAGCACCGAGCGGACCGCCTGCAGGATGTGACCCTGAGTGAAGCCGTCGGTGATCTTAGCCAATGAGCTGAGTCCAGATGTGGACCAGGCTCTGCCCCCTCAGCACGCAGCAGCTCCATCCACAGAACTGATGGGAAACGCTACTGTTAGCATAGATGAAGCTAATAATGTGACATTGATAACAGTAAATTGCTAACATGTAATGTTGAAAGAAAGAAAAGTTTGCAGATATTACGACATGCTAACCTTAGCATATGGCATTACATTAGGACATGCTAACATTAGATATGACATTACATTAGGACATGCTAACATTAGCATATGACATTACATTAGGACATGCTAACATTAGCATATGGTTAAATTGACCAATTGGGGACAGTTAACAGCATATGGTATTAAATTGGGACATGCTAACATTGCATATGCACTACATTAGGATGAATCGGATTGCATGATAATATGTATAATGCTAAATATGCTAATGTTTTAGCATGT
>NW_024041591.1:0-16463 GCF_014851395.1 Micropterus salmoides | reverse complement strand
TCCCTCCGCGATGGCCAGGGACTTCAACAATGGCACGCATACCGATGATATTCCTGCCCCTCCTTCGTCTTTTGTGAGGTTGAATCCAACCACATCAATGAAGATGAACTGGTGCTCCACTGAAGCCACCTCTAGCTCAAGGACTCAATGTCAAATGACATTAAGAGCACTAGGAGGAGTCAGAGGAACCAGATTTTTTTAGTGACAGTTTCAACCAAGATGGCAAAAAGTTATTTTTTTTAAATAAGTTTCTTCTGCAGCTTTAAAAGAGAAATAGAAATAAAATAATTTGTTAATAATAATTTGTTGATAATTAATTATCAAGAACAAATCAGGTCACTCTCTCCTATCAAATAGAAATATTATTTCCTGCTCTGATGTAACTTTAGTGTGAATGTTGTGCACATCAAAGATGGACTATGGAAAGGAAGTTCAGACACCTACATTTACATACACTGTGTTGCAGTCGCCCTCCACTGTGATTTTAGAGTATTGCACCCTCTTATTTACTGCTGACCCAGGACATCTCCTCTTCACTCATTTTCACAAAATGCATGAGGATCATTCAACAGAACAGCTGGGTTGATCATCCCAGCGTTAAATCTCTTACTGCACACACCAACATACTTTCATCATGTTATTCACACCCAATTCTGTTACTGATTGAGAACAGATGTCCTCACTAAAAACATCCTCAGCTCTCTAAACATGCATGATGGAAACAGGGGAGCTTTTGGCTTTGACCAAAAATAGACAAAATAGGCACCGAAGCTATAAAAGGCTCTGAAGCAAATGAGGTGATAGCTCTCACTGAACAGAATGGAAACAGTGTTCACCCTTTTTTCTAGGCTATGCCAGAGTTGCACAGCTCTCTCACCGCTTTGCATACTTGGGATGAATTAGTCTACACTGTCAACACACTGAGAAAGAAATATACAAATAAATTATCGCTCTGTTTATTGCCATTTATATTAAGGTAGACAAACACTGGACAAAACAGATATTGAACTTTTGACATTTAAAATTAAATAGGTACATTTGGACTGCCTTCTGCACAAAAACCATCAACTTAACCTTTCTAGAAAGGAGGCGGGCACATCCGACCCTCACAACGTCAGTGCATGAAGAATATTCTGCTTCCAGTGTTTGACCCCCCCTCAGCCCCAGGTCTTGCTTCTCATGTATTAGAAGCACATTTAAAACGTTTTTCTGAAAATACCCACTGACCAGAGGGTTGTTTAGCAATACTTATGGCAATTCTAGACGTGTTTCCATAATCTTCAAAGACTCTTCTAACAACATGGATAAAAAATATTCTGTCCCCTGCAATAATAATACCTTATTAGCATCCCTTTTTTAAATCCAAAGATAGATCCCACAAACTGCCATGTATGTCACTGCTCAATTTGTATGGCATTAATATTAAGTTGTCTATGATGACGTTTATTTCTATTATTTAATTATTTCATATACAATATTTGTAGCACAGGGGCGTAGCACAAGGTGACCCAGTACATAGGTATAATCCGCCCGATGTTGTACTACACAGTCCTAACTTGACCTTGTGACTGCGGGTATGGGAGGCAGGCGGGCTAACAAGGGTTAAAACCTGTGAGTTTGTTGGTAGCACGTCTCATAAAGCCTAGTTCACACTACACAATTTTTTAGCCCGATTTGCCCCTCGGCGACCATCAGGCTGTGATTGGGAGTAAATCAGCGGTTGATCGCCAGTCGTTATGTGTAAACTACTCAATGACGCGTCACAACGGCTTCCCGACACATTCCCGACTCGACATCCACATCCAGCCAATTAGTGCAGGCAGCTGGCAGAGCAGCGGTACTTTTTCACCGCAAAACACGTTTCACTCTGCAGCTCTCTCGTAGCTCAGACAACCCCTGCTACCTGCGTGTGCTAATCCATTCTTTCACCCATATTCTTCGTCTTTATAATTGCTATGTTTGTAATAACAAACAACAGCTGTTTCGTCTGTAGGTTTGCATCATTTCCCGTTTTACATTTCACTTGTGTTTTCTTGACAAAATGTGGTTTGGAGACCAGCGTCGGGTGACACAGCCGTTGTCAGCTCGTGTAGTGTGTGACCCCCTGTCACCGATCAGTCACGTAGTGTGAACGCCACAACGACTTCAAGACTCCCGTGACAAGATGGCAAGTTGTGTAATGTGAACGGCACGGCCATCGGCCGATGCTGAAAGTCATGTCGTCTGCACAAGGTTTAAAGTGCAATTTTACTTCTGCCTCAAATTGACGGCGTAGGTGATGGCGTATGGCGGGTGGATAGTGTCAGAGCGAGGATTACCAGGAGAAGGAGAAGGAGCAGTCTACCCTGCTGTCGCCGCCAGACCGTGTGGATTTTTGAATGGGAGTGATTGGGACTGCAGACGGGAGACCGGCGGCGACTTGGCGGCGAGTGCATGGAATCAACGTCTTCCGGCGGCGACGTCACGGCGGCGTATGTTCGAATTCCTGTATAAATATACGCCTACTAAATACATCTGAACTAGGTACGTCGCCTTACAACCGTGTGATACACACGTCGTCACTAAGTACGTCGCCTTACAACCGTGTGATACACACGTCGTCACTAAGTACGTTGCCTTACAACCGTGTGATACACACGTCGTCACTAAGTACGTCGCCTTACAACCGTGTGATACACACGTCGTCACTAAGTACGTCGCCTTATAACCGTGTGATACACACGTCGTCACTAGGTACGTCGCCACCAATACACCATTGTCAGTGTAACTCCTATTTTAACTTTATTGAGTAAATTCAAGTCATGCTTTGTACAGCCTGTGTTAAATGCTTTTATTCTTGTGGTGAATGGGAACTCTGGAGTAGCCTACAGTTCATAGCCTGTGTTGTGCTTTTTTGTTTGGATTCACTGTCCTATAAAATTCCACTGAAGAAGATAATGCTTTCACCTCCCCACAATGTGAAAATGGTTGTATTAGGCCTACAGTTACTTATAAAATTAACTGAAGTATTAGAGCTGTTTCATGCTTATTCAGTTTCTATTATTATGTTACAGGCATTTGCCTTTGGTTATTTTATTGGCAATGTATTTTAAATGTATATTTCTGCATAATGATTTGGATTATTTTGATCATGCTAATGCATTACTAATCAATGTAATCCTAAAGGAGTTATAAGATACTATGTTACCTTATATCTGCACTTTTTTTTTTTTTAGCAATTACATTGTTGTTGAAGTACAAAACACCAAATTAAAAATCTTAAGATCCTCAGTGAAGTTCTGAATTTTCCATCGGGATGCTACGCTAAGAGAAACCAGCATACTATATACAATGATTCAAACGTAATTTCCCACTCTGCATAGCTTATTGTTAATGCTCATATAAATATAAAGCTCCCATGATTCTATACCAAGAATACCATTTAATGTTCAACTGTAGACAAACGTAAATGTAAGTGTTATCTGTTACAGTTAGGCCGACTGGTAAAATATGTAATTAAATCACAATTTCTTATGAAAATGCTTAAGATGCCATCTGAATATTTTCTTTAAAAAGCTTGGCTATATGTTGAATAATATTCATTTTGTTGCTTTGCGTGTATTTCATGTGCACATTGTCTTCCTTGCCATTTCCAGCCACAGTTGTTTAGTAAAGTTTGTTGCTGTTCTGATGCTTTTGATTGGTTCTCATGTTTGAATTTGCAGCGCCACCGTGACTCAATTAAACTGCCTCTCAAGCTGTGTTTTTAAAATGGTTAACTGTTGAAAAACAAAACATTTATGGCAGCATCAAATATGAGGAAAACATTGATGTAAATAAAACATGTAGCTTGGTGTTGGTCTATTTTTTATATTATAAATGACAGTTGGGTACACAAAGTAAATGATAAAAGCACAATTTTAATCTACAGAATAGACCCAAAAGTAAACATCATGCCAGTTAAAAAAAATTAAAGATGGGAGGCTAGAACTTCAAGTTGTCCCTGATATCTATAATACAAGAATATAGCATAATTTCATGACCTATAGGCTACTCAATTAAATTACAAATATTACCAGTTATATTTTTGAAGTTAGAGCTATAGTCTATTAATGAATAAATGTAAAAACACACTCAATGTAATATTTAATTAAGTAAACCCCACAATTGAGTTTTTCAAGTTTCTGCTGTTGTCACGAACGTGGTGTGGAGGCAGGTTGGAGAACCCAAACGCAGGACACAGAGCGGGGCAGGTATGGTACAACGAAGGGTTTTAATAAACAAACAAAAGCGAGCACACTTACAGGTGAGTGGCTGAATAACTGAAATCCAAAATCCAAAAGTACAGGGAGAGGAGACGAGACGAGACGAGACGAGACGAGACAAGCAAGGCTGGTTACAGGCAGAGAGTACACACACGACAGACTGGGGGGTAACATGAACAATGACCGGACAAGGACAAGAAACCAGGTATATATACACAGGGACTAACGAGCAGGGCGGGAGCAACACAGGTGACAGACATGAGACTAACGAGGCAGAGAGAGAGCAGAGGAAAACAGAGAGACTAGACATGACAAGCAGACTATATAACTGGATACTGGACACTAGACAGGACAGAACCCAAAACTCAACATACCAAGGCAGATACCAAACTCAAAAGTAAACACAAAGGATGGCCAACCGGCAGAGCGTGACAGTACCCCCCCACCGACGAGCGTCTCCAGACGGTCAACAAAACAGCCCAAAAACAAGGCACAAGCCGGCCCAGGGTGGGCGGAGGGAGGACAGGAGGAGGGCAAGTCGAGCCAGGGTGGGCGGAGGAGGACAGGAGGAGGGCCAGACCAGGAACTCTCAGGAGGGTGGCCAGAGGGCAAGGCAAGGGGGCGACAGAGTTTGGGAGATCGCACAAGCAGGCCAAGGGGACAAAACAGTCGGGGGAACCACCCAACAGGCAGATCATGCCCAGGAAACAGGGCAGGTAACGCGCTTGGCCTAACATGCAGGGCAAGGCAGAGGGGCAGAACAGTTCAGGAGGCCGTCCCGGAGGGCGACCCAGGAGGCTGTGCAGACCAAAGGGATCACGGAGTTCAGGAGGTCGTCCCGGGGGATGACCAGACAGGCCAAGCAAATCAGGGGGAAAACACAGTTCAGGAGGCCGTCCCGGAGGATGACCCGACAGGCCGAGCAAATCAGGGGGAAAACACAGTTCAGGAGGCCGTCCCGGAGGACGATCTGACAGGCCGAGCAAATCAGGGGGTAAACACAGTTCAGGAGACCTCCCATGGGACGACACATGAGGCCGGGCAGAACAGGGGGGCCACAGAGTTCAAGGGGTTGGCAGGACGGCAACAGTGAGGCAGCAACCCCACTGGGGGCCGAGCAGGAGGCCGACGGCAAGACCTCTCCGGAGGTCGGCACCCAAAGCTTGGGTGCTCTGGAGGCACAGCTGGGCTGAGGACCACCGGCGAGACAGCTGGGCTGAGGACCACCGGCGAGACAGCTGGGCTGAGGACCACCGGCGAGACAGCTGGGCTGAGGACCACCGGCGAGACAGCTGGGCTGAGGACCATGGACTGGCCACGAGGAGCTGGAGTCGGTCTGGCCATGGACTGGCCACGAGGAGCTGGAGTCGGTCTGGCCACGGACTGGCCACGAGGAGCTGGAGTCGGTCTGGCCACGGACTGGCCACGAGGAGCTGGGCTGGAGGCCATGGACCGGACACGAGGAGCGGGAGTCGGCTGGGCCACCAACAAAGCTGGTGTTGGTCGGACCACCGACGAGAGAACAGGAGTCGGCTGGGCCACCAACGGAGCTGGAGTTGGTGGGGCCACAGACGAGGGACCAGGAGTCGGCTGGACCACCGACGAGGGTACAGGAGTCGGCCGGGCCACCGGCGAAGCAGGTGCCGGTCGGACCACCGACGGAGCACGAGGAATGGGAGTCGGCTGGGCCACCAACGGAGCTGGTGTTGGTCGGACCACCGACGGAGAACAGGAGTCGGCTGGGCCACCAACGGAGCTGGTGTTGGTCGGACCACCGACAAGGGAACAGGAGTCGGCTGGGCCACCGGCGAAGCAGGTGCCGGTCGGGCCACCGACGGAGCACGAGGACGAGGAACAGGCTGGGCCACCAACAGAGCTGGTGTTGGTCGGACCACCGACAAGGGAACAGGAGTCGGCTGGGCCACCGGCGAAGCAGGTGCCGGTCGGACCACCGACGGAGCATGAGGAACAGGAGTCGGCTGGGCCACCGGCGAAGCAGGCCGGTCGGACCACCGACGGAGCATGAGGAACAGGAGTCGGCTGGGCCACCGGCGAAGCAGGTGCCGGTCGGACCACCGACGGAGCATGAGGAACAGGAGTCGGCTGGGCCACCGGCGAAGCAGGTGCCGGTCGGACCACCGGCGAAGCAGGTGCCGGTCGGACCACCGACGGAGCACGAGGAATGGGAGTCGGCTGGGCCACCAACGAAGCTGGTGTTGGTCGGACCACCGACGAGGGAACAGGAGTCAGCTGGGCCACCGGCGAAGCAGGTGCCGGTCGGACCACCGACGGTGACCTCGTCGCCTCCGATGACCACCACGGGAACCCGAAAAGATGGCCAGGCGACTTCCCTCGAAGGACGACTCCGGGGAAAGCCTAGCCTCCAGGCTATCAGGCCATAGCCTAGCTGCCCGTGCTGCCTCTGACTCCCTGGCCAGGAGAGTCATAGTCCCTGAGTCCTTAGTAGGTAGGGCAGGCAGGCGGACGGACAGGCTAGGCGGAGGGCTAGCGGCGCTGGCCGAGCAGGATACAGGCAGGACAGGCGGAGGGCTAGCGGCGCTAGCCGAGCAGGATACAGGCAGGACAGGCGGAGGGCTAGCGGCGCCAGCCGAGCAGATAACAGGCAGGACAGGCGGAGGGCTAACAGCGCCAGCCGAACAGATAACAGGCAGGACAGGCGGAGGGCTAGCAGCGCCAGCCGAACAGATAACAGGCAGGACAGGCGGAGGGCTAGCAGCGCCAGCCGAACAGATAACAGGCAGGACAGGCGGAGAGCTAGCAGCGCCAGCCGAACAGATAACAGGCAGGACAGGCGGAGGGCTAGCAGCGCCAGCCGAACAGATAACAGGCAGGACAGGCGGAGGGCTAGCAGCGCCAGCCGAACAGATAACAGGCAGGACAGGCGGAGGGCTAGCAGCACCAGCCGAACAGGTAACAGGCAGGACAGGTGGAGGGCTAGCGGCGCTAGCCAAACAGGTAACAGGCAGGACAGGCGGAGGGCTAGCAGCGCCAGCCGAACAGATAACAGGCAGGACAGGCGGAGGGCTAGCAGCGCCAGCCGAACAGATAACAGGCAGGACAGGCAGAGGGCTAGCAGGCCGGAGAGATGACGGCCGGAGGCTAGCGGTCCGGGTGTTAGCCATTTCCAGGCTAACAGACTGAGGATCTGATGAGGACTTGGCTGGGGGATTGGCTGAGGTGTGGAGGAAGTCACAAACCCACCCAGGAGAGAGTCTGCTGCTCCTGGCTGAGCAGCCAGGCTCTTCCAGGCAAGGGACACGATAGCTGCCTTATGGCTAACATGATTAGCCCCATACCACATATTCCTCAGCACCATAAGCTCCCGGCACAGATCAAGCAGTTCATCGGACATGGTGTCCGCTGGGTCCCTTTGTGGTCCGGTCATTGTGTCACGAACGTGGTGTGGAGGCAGGTTGGAGAACCCAAACGCAGGACACAGAGCGGGGCAGGTATGGTACAACGAAGGGTTTTAATAAACAAACAAAAGCGAGCACACTTACAGGTGAGTGGCTGAATAACTGAAATCCAAAATCCAAAAGTACAGGGAGACGAGACGAGACGAGACGAGACGAGACGAGACGAGACGAGACGAGCAAGGCTGGTTACAGGCAGAGAGTACACACACACAGACTGGGGGGTAACATGAACAATGACCGGACAAAGACAAGACAGAAACACCAGGTATATAACACAGGGACTAACGAGCAGGGCGGGAGCAACACAGGTGACAGACATGAGACTAACGAGGCAGAGAGAGAGCAGAGGAAAACAGAGAGACTAGACATGACAAGCAGACTATTAACAGATACTGGACACTAGACAGGACAGAACCCAAAACTCAACATACCAAGGCAGATACCAAACTCAAAAGTAAACACAAAGGATGGCCAACCGGCAGAGCGTGACAGCTGTAAACTTCTCAGCTGACATAACTTACAAAATTAAGTTGATTAATATCTTTGATAAATATTATATCCATTAGATTACCTCCTTTTAAATTTCTGTGTAAAATTTAATTTTACAGCAACACTTTTAATGACAAAAAGGCTGGAGCATGTAGGCCTGTAGTCCTTGTATTGAAAATAATCTCTGGTTCCACATCCAGTCCAGTTGGTGGCGCTAATGCACCTCTGGCTAGTTTGCCAACCGCCAATAAAAAAAGAGAAAGAAGAACAAGTTTGAGGGGAAAAAAACAAGCCTGACGGCGACGGGCTTATCAACAACGTTGTTCACTGGCGACGGAGTAGCTTATCCACACACGTAGCTGTCACACGACGGTCTCCTTGGTAGGTTATCCGTGGCACAATCCACCCGCCATAATGGCGTAGGCTACGGGGCTACACAGAGGCTACGCCGTCGCCTGCACCTCCTCAAAAATGTAACTACACATCGAGTTGACGCGGACCGTAAGCTCTGTGATTGGTCGGCTGGGTCGCGATGCCTCCGAGCCGACCGGAAGTACTCCGCGCTTTGAAGTAACATTTACTAGCGGCCAAAACGGCGGCTGTAACACAGTGAATCAATATATTTGACAGTCGCAACCTGAGCAAAATGACTCGTTTCGCTATCAGAATGTGATCCATTCGGTCGGTAACATTTGAAAAGGCTACACCAGCCGCACGTTTACAATTTTCCCCATTGACATTAACGGAGGGCTAAACCGGAAGTTAGCCTGCTCGGCCGGCAAAAGTCAACACAGTGGACGATGTAGCGCTACTGCCGACTGGCGTTTGGGGTGTAATTGCAGAATGACGGACACACCTAAACGCACAAATATAAATACGTAGGTACGCACGTAGACCCTACGCAGGAGTATAAATGGGCCTTTAGGCGTCGGGGAGTGAGGTTTACTCAATGCACAGCCTAGCTGGCTACCATTACATATACATTCTCTGTGGGCCCCTCCTCACATGAGGGCCCTGCATACTCAGTCCCCTTTGTCGCCCCAGTCCTACGTACTGATGCAACAATATTAGAAAACCAAAAAACAGACCAGGAACGTCTAGATCGTCTTAATTTATTAGTTCAGCCATGCATAATTAGGTTGATTTATCACGTAATTAGCAACAGCTTTTTAAGCTTCTTTCGACTCTTGTCAGTGATCAGTGGTCAAATAAACAAAATACTGCATCCAACAAAACAAGCAAGGAGGTACACCCATAATTTACAGCTAATTAGCCGCATACGCATGTGCAGCCGACTATTTCTTAAACCAGATGTCTTTAAAAGAGTGGTTAGTGTTTTTATGACAACAATAGCATATTTCATTAGCTACCAAAAAAATGTTTCAGATGATTTACAACTCTAATTTATCTGTCCCTCTAGGATTTCGCAATGTTACGTTTGCAACTATTAATACAAATTCAAGGAATTCCTGTGAATTCAGAGTGACTTGCAATTTTGACCAATCGGCGCAACTTTTCTGTAAATTTGATCTATGATCGCTGTTATCGTAGAACACTGTCATATGTCAGTAAACTCATTTCCTTGTTACAAGTTGCAGCAGACATGTGTGATATCAGCGTCTCACATTTGCCTACAAAAAAAACATTCCATGAAAAACAGTGTCCAGATCCTTCTTTTCCAAAGTGGGGGTAAACTGTCTACCACAAAAAAAAAATATTTAAAAACGCAGAAAATGACATCAAATGAGACAAACCACTGATACAGGCTGCTACATCCTGGTCAATTGCAAGCGCTGTCAAGTAATGTTGGTTTAAATATGCAGGGTTAGGGTTAGGCCTAGGTATTTCAAGACTCCTTGAACACTTCAAGAACAAATACTTATCATTTGAAGGTATGGACATAAAGGAAGCACAGAGTGGGGACTTCCTCGCCCCTGAAAAGCATGTCACGCCACTGCTCACACTGATGTATTAAATTCTTCTTCTGTTGTGGGCTACTTTTACTCTGCCCTTGCCCTCTCACTTTCTCATCCCTAACACCTTCAGGCCAATCAAACGTAACACTAGAGCCTCCTCCGTTAAGTAAAGGTCAGACCTAGCCGGTACAGCCACGTTGTCAAATATTAACTGCTCACATTGATAACAGAAAAAAGGGGCAGCGAGAAAAATGGGTTATTTTGTTTGTTTGCGTGAATGGGAAGGGGGGCGGTCCCTGTGGTCGCTTGGGCCAATAGCATCGCCAGGAAGCGTTAACAGACGTAGATTCCAACCAATGACTGAAGCGTGCAGCTGGACAAACGCGACCACGACAGAACCTTTTTTCCCCCCTCGACGTTTAGCCAAAGAAACAGTGGATTTATCCGTTTTTTAGCCAATAACGCGAGCAAACTGACAAAGGAGACACGTGTTTGCTTTGCGTATCGGGGATTAGTAGCAGAATTTCATTGCTGTGTGGTTTTCTTGTGACAGCCTGGACCGGAAAAGAGCCGTTCACCCCCCGACAGCTGGTTTGCGGATTCCCCCTCTTTGCGCTTGAAGTTGTGTGGTGAGTCTGTTGTTATTGGTGGAGTAAAAGGTGAAGCTAGCTGTTTGCAACAGAGAAGAAAGAAATAGCAGCAAGAAAGCTAACGGTGCTCCTTAAAAGTAATTAACTCATGTTACTTTTTGTATACGAGCTCATTTCTTAAACTTACTCCAGTTGCACAGCCAACATTAGGCTACTTATTGTGTTGCACCAGATAAGACCTCAAATATCTTGTCTGCAAAGATGGAAACACTTTAATGAAAAGGCTGAAATTGTGGTAAAACAACTTAAGAGTCTTCTCCAACATTAGAAATAGTTGTATTGTGATAAGCTACAGCCCTGGGGCATAGCCTATGCAGTCTTCAAATGCTGGATTTATCTTTACTTTGATCGGTAATATGTCGGGTTATAAACCCATACACTGAAACCCGAACAACAGAGCGTATTCTTTAATAGTCTGTTGTTCATCATTGTAATGATTTAGTCCTCATAAAGCTCAGTTGAAGTGTGACTTGTTGGATTATTTGTTATTTATCGAGAGAAATGCTTCCGAAGCCACGCAGGCATTTGTGTGTTGGTGAAGAGTAGTGGTGGACCTTGAGGGATGTTTGTTCACATGCTGCATTCAAGTACCCACTGTGAGCCCCGATTTTCGACAGTCAATGTTACTGTGACGTGAACTGCTGAAACGATCAAATGAATCGATAGTTAATTGGCACCCTTTAAAGCGAAGCTGTGTACTTGCGACCCCTTAGGCCTTGGGAGATGCATATGTCTTTGAGTTGCCAGCAGCCTAACCAAAAAGTGAAGTTCCCTTTTTGAGATTGTTGGACATAAATTGTTTAAAGTAGTGCAAAGATGTAAAACTATTTTATAATAAAGAATTAAATATTAGTGAAATGTCTGAAAACTGAAGCATCAGTCTTTGTTTACTTGAATATTTCAAACATTTCTTTTTTTAGCCGTTTGTCCTGGGTCCCCACACATTTTGATTTCAACATTTTGATTCACTGATTTATTGTTTTCCAGCAAAAATGCCAAACGTTAAGTGGCTCCTGTTGTCATATGTGACTGCTTTTCCCTCTTGTATATCACTGAAAATATATGTTGGGGTTTTGGGCTGTAGGTTGGACAAAACAAGCAACTTGCTGGTGATACACTCAGTTGCCAATTTCTACACCTCGCTAAAATGAACCCAGTCTAGTACAACAATGCAGAAATAATCCTGCCTTCATGTTCAGTTTTGGAGGCTGTAGTTTGTGGTGCTGTTGAGATTATTCTGTGTTTGAGAGGGTTTTCTAATATTAGTCTACCCTCATGATGTTAATTTGGTGGACAAAAGTATTAGAAACACTCCACAGTATAATGCAAACACTCAACAGCACCACAAATTGCAGCCTCCAAAATGACCATAAAGTTGAATCAAACCTCTCTGAAACAGTTTCAACAAAAACTGAGCAGGATCACCTTCAGGAACGCAGGATTTATTGCAGGACTGTTGTATTAGACTGGGTTCATCTTGGTGTGCCTAATAAACTGGCAATTGAGTGTGTATGGCTCATGGCTTTAAGGTATTTACTGCAGTCATCTCGTCAAGTGTGATCACATCTCTTAGCTGAAGTTGTTGCACACAGAAGTATCCGTGTCATTCCTCATTTGATGTCAGCCATTTAATTAGCATGACTAATGACATTAACAACTGTAACTTTGCTGGATACATCATCTGATCATGCACTATTCACCTCTTGTGTGTGTGTGTGTGTGTGGGGGGGGGGGGTGGAAATACTGTGGTGGTATACAACCAGATGTTGTGTAGCTGCTCACATATCCGGGCCGCGTCTGCTTCTGTGCATCACTGCAAATGTTTTGTCTGCACGTGACGTTTGGTCATTTTCTCTCCACATGCACTGAACACTATCAGTGTTAGAGTTAATGATCATCCTCCTAATGGAAATCAGCATGTTTTGAATATTGTCGTCCATCCTTGTATACCAATATTTAGATTCATTCAGGCATCTGAAGTATGGGGCTGGTTAATATGGTTGAAATCATTATCACAATATCAACATGTAATTTTCCAATATCTGTATAGATATCTGAATGGCAAATGTCTGCAATATTCAAAGCAGTGAACCATGTTTTTCCTCATACTGTATATTTAAAATAATAATCCCATGACTGTGTAGGTTGGTTTGTCATTACAGTTTGCTCAAAAGTGGAGCTGAAGTAATAAAACAATGTTGTACGTTACTCATCGCATAAAAATGGTAACCTTGTTTTGATGTAAGCTGAACATCTTTGGGGTTAGGGCGGCTGGTCAGGTAAAACGACACATTTGAAGAGTAGTTCTTTTGGTTTGTGGGCAATAGTGTTTGGCGTTTTTCGGACTGTGTCCATGTGGTATTTGTTTGTCAAACCCACATTCCTGAAAGAACCTGAACGCAGCGCCGCGACCACGTGACCGACCCAGCTTTCTAACGTTAGCAAGGTGGCTAACAGGATTTAGCTAACTTGAGCTACGTTGCATCGCAGCACGGAGTAAATCCCCACTGGAGAAACGACGAACACGCAGTCTTCGCTGTGTAGTCGCAATAACTTTTGACTAAACGGTACAATTTAAAGCGAACAACGAGAGCACAATGCCAGGTAACTAGTGCTTTTAAAAGCTTTTAATTTAAACGTGTTGTATGTGCAGCGCTGGCGTAATCCCCGAAGCGGAGGCTTGTTTTGTTGACCTGCTTCACTGACGCTGCCATGCTGTAGCAGCGTGCTAGCTCATAGCGGACCAGCCGACTTTGTTTGGCCTCAAGCATCCAAACGGGAATGGTGTTTGTCCTCGACTCGTGGTTAACGTGTTTTAATATCTCGCCATGTCTTTTTCATTCGGTGCTTTGTTCGCGTTTAGGCAGTTTTCACGTCAACGCACCTCACGACTTTCATGAGAAAACTGTTTTTCAGCCACCCAGCCCTCGACTCTTTGTGTGTTGCTGCTGAGATAGCATTCACCTTAGGCCCGCTCACTGACAGCGCGGCTATGTGCATCTGTGTAGCTGGTTAGCCAGCGTGAACTAGCCACTTAGCATTACCTCGGCTAAAACCGTCCAATCCAGTTAACCAACTTTCCAGGTAGGCCCAGACACCTGGTCTAGCCTGTTAGCTCACCGGGCACGTTAGCAGCCTATAAGCCATACGACACAGCTCCTATCACCTACAGCAGCACACTAACGTTACCTTACATAACCTTATGTAGCGGGCTATTCTGTGACTTTCAAAGTACCTATTATACACAGTTGATGCGCTTAACGCTACACAAACCTTATCTTCACTTTCCCGTCAGGTTTTGTCGCTCCACAGATTGGGTATCTGTTTTACGGTTTTGTCCATAAAGTATCCTGGGCTTCTCCAAGAAATTAACAAAATATATTAAAACAACATAGTCCATAGCAGACTGACACTACGTTTTCACGTGTGGCCTTTCATATTGTGACCTTTTGTAAATATTTTTTATATATATATATATTTTTAACGGTTAGTTCGAATCTTATTTTGTTGTTACCTGCCGATTTCAGCTGTTTACAAATCAGTTAACAGTTTGGAGGAATGGCTTGACTTGTAGAAATAACATCGGCATATCTTTTTGTGAACTTACTGTCCGTAATTATTTATATATATTATTTTATATATATTTTAATTCTCAACCAATAAATGTAATGCCTGTAAAGTTGTCCAGAGCACAGGGTAACATTATCAAATTGCTGCTTTCTTCACCCAACAGTCCTAAAGAAATATAGTATTTTTTAAATGTTATTTTCGTGTGTGTTACAGTAATGTCAAAGTGTGAGAGAAACAGCAGACCCTGTTACCAAAGGCATGGCATTTTAGCTTTAGGAAGCTTTAGGATTAATGAAACATTGAAATGTTGCTGAAAATTATAGAATTTAATCTAAAATAAATGTCATCATAGTTTAGGTGTTTCTTCAATTTTGTCAGACCGTCCAAAAACAGTCCAAATCCCTAAAGTATTACATTTACTGTTTTTACAAAAGCTGCTCTACCAGTGAATGTTTGTTGTTTTTGCTTAAGTAATTACTGAATATTGGTGGATTATCAAAATAGTGGCCTAACAACATGTTTTAATAGTTACATTTGGGGCATTTCGCTCCCTTTTTTGTAAAATAACTTTTCAGATGGAAATTGTCACCCCCATAGGAAGGATCAAATTTCTGTGCATCGTTCATCCTAATGTGTCATTCAAATATGTCCTAATAGACAACAAACGTAAGTCTTAACGAGAGTCATGAATACCAAATAAGATAGGACAAGATAGAATTCATGTTAAATATTTGCAGTGAATAAATACACAAACAAGGCAGCACAGCTGACATCCATTATTGGAATTTATTAAGAAGGCGGCTCGTTGGTCATCAGGAACATCAAGTCAGAAAATGTTGACATCTACAACTGGAGGGCAACTGAAAGGTTTTAGGTTACAGCATCGACTCATTTGACTCAGAACTAGAGCTCAATCATATTGCAGCTTTCCTCGTTTATCCTTCACCCTCATCCAGTGGGATCAGATCTCACTTTGCTCACAGCCATGGAGCATCCCAGGCTCCGCTAACTAAATTACATGGTGCCCAACACATGGTGACGCAACATGTCAAGTGCTACATATAGTACTTAATGGCACAGCGCTCGCGTCTCCTCCTTATTATTCGGTTGACCCACCGTGCGCTCCTGTGTCGCCTGAGTGGAGGCACGTTTACAGTGACTCTTAGCAACTGTATCAGTTGCTTAAGGGTTTGGATTCACAGGATCACTTATAGCTTTAAGGATTTGTTTGGAAGAAGTCTCTAAAAGGGGTGCAACTAGAAGTGCTTTAATCATGAGTTAATTTGATTCTTCAATAAAGAATTTGTTTAATCTGTAAGGCGTCAGAAATGGAAACTAATTGCCTGTCAACTTGATGTCTTAAAGTTTTTTTTTTTTTTTTTTTTTTCTCCAGTCCAAAAACCCAAAGATATTAAATTTTAAATTATATACAGCCAAGAAAAGCAGCAGATCCTTACATTTGAGAAGCTGGAACCAGAATTTACTTTGGAAGTCTTGCTTAATAAATTATTTAAACTAATTTAGCTCTAACCTCCTCTGTTTTCTAACAGAGGTTTGCTGATAGACATCTTGTGTGCTTATATTTAATTCCCATGCCTAGTTGAAATGAGGTGTGTGCATTTGTTTAGAAGTGTCCAGTAAACTTTGGCAATTGATGTTAAAAGTCTGTGGTCCAACACTTTCTGGAATCCAATAAAAACACAGAAAAACATGCATATGCAGGCTGCAAACATTTGAAATGCTGGCACCTTGCTCAACTAGTTAAGTTGGAAATGTGGGCTTCTCATGGTGTTTTTTTTTTTTTAACAAAAGTTCTGTCGTACCCTCTCGCGCTCTCCTGTGCATTTTGCCTTCTTAACTAACATCTTGTGTGAATTGTTGCACTGCATAACAGGCTACTTTATCATTGCCTACAGAAACACTGACATCTTGGAGCCTGCCAGGCGTCTTGTTAGTTATAACTACTTAGATTACACATGTTTGTTGAACTCTGAAGGACATCGCGCCCATACTGTCGCTGCGTGCAGTGAACAGCACTCTCCTCAGGTCAAACTCAGCTGACACATGTTGATTGTGTTTCACCGACCGAGGCAGAAACAGCAGTAATAGGTGTCATCAAAACATTATGTCATGAATTTGGCAATCAGGTGGGTAAAG
>NW_024041590.1:0-17500 GCF_014851395.1 Micropterus salmoides | reverse complement strand
TCCCGAAAAAGTGAGAGCGGCTATAGAGAGACAGGGAGACAGCTTCACACAACATGGTGGAAACTCAGGTAAACTCCCACCGCAACGGTACAGTAATGTTTTTATCAGCTTGATGTTGAACTAATCCATGCTCGTTACATGATAATGGTACAGTGACTGCATTCAGCCGACGTGCTACATCGTTAGCTCGCCTGCTGCTTTCAGTAACTGTGTATCTTTCACCGGAGGCTCAGCAATGTCAGCACAGCTAAAAGTATTGGATGATAATGAAACGGTTAGTGAGCCGGACTGAATATTCTAACGAGATTGTGTCACACTTTATAACAGTTAGTTAACTAGTGTTAGTGGATGCTCTTCCTCTGTGTTGTATATTATGTGGGTCACGTTAGTTACAGCGACTGAGAGGTGGAGAAGCTGTGTACCTGAGTATCGGTAAAGGGCAATAAATCTAAATTGAACGTTACGAAGCAAACAGCGGCAGGTCCGATCTAGTGTAGCGTTAGCTGGCTGCTCGTGGCTGCATCACTAGGGGACAGTAAACAAACCGATCCACATTTGCTTTTACCGTTACATCATTTCTTGCAGGCTTTGACACTTTGACATAATACCAGTGGTACACAGGAAAGTAACATGGGTGGCGTTAGTTGGTGAAGTAACGTGGAAAGCGATACAACTTTGCACCGGATAACATTAGCAACTGCTCGGTGTTAGCCGGCGAGCTAACGTGACTTTCTCTGTGTTTCTCCAGCTTTACTAATGCTCACTTTGTTCTTGCTCGACATCATCTGAACCTGTTTGGTCTGATGGGCTTCAGCACATAAACCTTTATTGTTGTTTTGTGGCCTTACGGGAGCCCGTGTTTTACTGTGAGCCGGTTATGTTTATGCTGTTAGTGGACTGCATGTCGTTGGCTGCCGTGTTGTCGCTGTAGCGTGAGAGGCTCGGGAGCGCGCACAGGGCTGAATCCGACCCGGTGTCCTCACATTAAAAGCAGAATAGTGGCTGATGCGAGCAACGGAGAAAACAGGCGTGTGCTTCATTTCTAAGTGACTTTTCAGCCCATTGACAATAAGGCAATGAAAATTTGATTTACTAAAATCAAAACTTACATATGGCCCCTTTAAATTACAGTGAAAATAGCTTCATATTTGAAGCAACGACGGTTTCTTGGTAAGGGCTCGTCCGGGATTTGAACCCGGGACCTCTCGCACCCTAAGCGAGAATCATACCCCTAGACCAACGAGCCACAAAACACCTTTTCTGTTTTGATGAAAGACTCAGATTTCCTCAACGTTAAAGTAAAACAAGCTTTATCTATTAAAAGCACCTACGGGTTCATAGAAAGTGCTCCCCCGGGTTTTGAACCCAGGACCTCCCATTCCAAGGGCTCGTCCGGGATTTGAACCCGGGACCTCTCGCACCCGAAGCGAGAATCATACCCCTAGACCAACGAGCCACAAAACACCTTTTCTGTTTTGATGAAATACTCAGATTTCATCAACATTAAAAAAGTAGAGCAAGCTTTATCGATTAAAAGCAATAAGAAGCACCTGTTGGTTCATAGCAAGGGCTTCCCCGGGATTTGAACCCGGAACCTATCGCACCCAATGCGAGAATCATAGCCCTAGACACACGAGCCAAAATGCCTTTTCCGTTTTGATGAAAGACTCAGATTTCATCAACATTAAAGGGGCATTGTGGAGTTTCCAGCGGCCACTAGCGGTGCGGTTTTAAGATTGCAACCAGGCGTGTGCTCGTACACGTGCTGGCTTTAACTCATGAGCGAGCATAATCCGAAACACAACCGCTTTCATACAGAAATACAGAAACGCCTGCATGCGGGCTGTGGCTTTTCTCCAGACATGTTCGGGCTCTGTTACTTAAATGTTCCCGTCTCAGAGGCAGATCATCACCGGCGCCGTACCTTCCATTCAGCGCAGCGAGACACTGGCATATTGGCACAGTACTCCCGAAAAAGTGAGAGCGGCTATAGAGAGACAGGGAGACAGCTTCACACAACATGGTGGAAACTCAGGTAAACTCCCACCGCAACGGTACAGTAATGTTTTTATCAGCTTGATGTTGAACTAATCCATGCTCGTTACATGATAATGGTACAGTGACTGCATTCAGCCGACGTGCTACATCGTTAGCTCGCCTGCTGCTTTCAGTAACTGTGTATCTTTCACCGGAGGCTCAGCAATGTCAGCACAGCTAAAAGTATTGGATGATAATGAAACGGTTAGTGAGCCGGACTGAATATTCTAACGAGATTGTGTCACACTTTATAACAGTTAGTTAACTAGTGTTAGTGGATGCTCTTCCTCTGTGTTGTATATTATGTGGGTCACGTTAGTTACAGCGACTGAGAGGTGGAGAAGCTGTGTACCTGAGTATCGGTAAAGGGCAATAAAATCTAAATTGAACGTTACGAAGCAAACAGCGGCAGGTCCGATCTAGTGTAGCGTTAGCTGGCTGCTCGTGGCTGCATCACTAGGGGACAGTAAACAAACCGATCCACATTTGCTTTTTACCGTTACATCATTTCTTGCAGGCTTTGACACTTTGACATAATACCAGTGGTACACAGGAAAGTAACATGGGTGGCGTTAGTTGGTGAAGTAACGTGGAAAGCGATACAACTTTGCACCGGATAACATTAGCAACTGCTCGGTGTTAGCCGGCGAGCTAACGTGACTTTCTCTGTGTTTCTCCAGCTTTACTAATGCTCACTTTGTTCTTGCTCGACATCATCTGAACCTGTTTGGTCTGATGGGCTTCAGCACATAAACCTTTATTGTTGTTTTGTGGCCTTACGGGAGCCCGTGTTTTACTGTGAGCCGGTTATGTTTATGCTGTTAGTGGACTGCATGTCGTTGGCTGCCGTGTTGTCGCTGTAGCGTGAGAGGCTCGGGAGCGCGCACAGGGCTGAATCCGACCCGGTGTCCTCACATTAAAAGCAGAATAGTGGCTGATGCGAGCAACGGAGAAAACAGGCGTGTGCTTCATTTCTAAGTGACTTTTCAGCCCATTGACAATAAGGCAATGAAAATTTGATTTACTAAAATCAAAAACTTACATATGGCCCCTTTAAATTACAGTGAAAATAGCTTCATATTTGAAGCAACGACGGTTTCTTGGTAAGGGCTCGTCCGGGATTTGAACCCGGGACCTCTCGCACCCTAAGCGAGAATCATACCCCTAGACCAACGAGCCACAAAACACCTTTTCTGTTTTGATGAAAGACTCAGATTTCCTCAACGTTAAAGTAAAACAAGCTTTATCTATTAAAAGCACCTACGGGTTCATAGAAGTGCTCCCCCGGGTTTTGAACCCGGACCTCCCATTCCAAGGGCTCGTCCGGGATTTGAACCCGGGACCTCTCGCACCCGAAGCGAGAATCATACCCCTAGACCAACGAGCCACAAAACACCTTTTCTGTTTTGATGAAATACTCAGATTTCATCAACATTAAAATAAAGTAGAGCAAGCTTTATCGATTAAAAGCAATAAGAAGCACCTGTTGGTTCATAGCAAGGGCTTCCCCGGGATTTGAACCCGGAACCTATCGCACCCAATGCGAGAATCATAGCCCTAGACACACGAGCCACAAAATGCCTTTTCCGTTTTGATGAAAGACTCAGATTTCATCAACATTAAAGGGGCATTGTGGAGTTTCCAGCGGCCACTAGCGGTGCGGTTTTAAGATTGCAACCAGGCGTGTGCTCGTACACGTGCTGGCTTTAACTCATGAGCGAGCATAATCCGAAACACAACCGCTTTCATACAGAAATACAGAAACGCCTGCATGCGGGCTGTGGCTTTTCTCCAGACATGTTCGGGCTCTGTTACTTAAATGTTCCCGTCTCAGAGGCAGATCATCACCGGCGCCGTACCTTCCATTCAGCGCAGCGAGACACTGGCATATTGGCACAGTACTCCCGAAAAAAGTGAGAGCGGCTATAGAGAGACAGGGAGACAGCTTCACACAACATGGTGGAAACTCAGGTAAACTCCCACCGCAACGGTACAGTAATGTTTTTATCAGCTTGATGTTGAACTAATCCATGCTCGTTACATGATAATGGTACAGTGACTGCATTCAGCCGACGTGCTACATCGTTAGCTCGCCTGCTGCTTTCAGTAACTGTGTATCTTTCACCGGAGGCTCAGCAATGTCAGCACAGCTAAAAGTATTGGATGATAATGAAACGGTTAGTGAGCCGGACTGAATATTCTAACGAGATTGTGTCACACTTTATAACAGTTAGTTAACTAGTGTTAGTGGATGCTCTTCCTCTGTGTTGTATATTATGTGGGTCACGTTAGTTACAGCGACTGAGAGGTGGAGAAGCTGTGTACCTGAGTATCGGTAAAGGGCAATAAAATCTAAATTGAACGTTACGAAGCAAACAGCGGCAGGTCCGATCTAGTGTAGCGTTAGCTGGCTGCTCGTGGCTGCATCACTAGGGGACAGTAAACAAACCGATCCACATTTGCTTTTTACCGTTACATCATTTCTTGCAGGCTTTGACACTTTGACATAATACCAGTGGTACACAGGAAAGTAACATGGGTGGCGTTAGTTGGTGAAGTAACGTGGAAAGCGATACAACTTTGCACCGGATAACATTAGCAACTGCTCGGTGTTAGCCGGCGAGCTAACGTGACTTTCTCTGTGTTTCTCCAGCTTTACTAATGCTCACTTTGTTCTTGCTCGACATCATCTGAACCTGTTTGGTCTGATGGGCTTCAGCACATAAACCTTTATTGTTGTTTTGTGGCCTTACGTGGAGCCCGTGTTTTACTGTGAGCCGGTTATGTTTATGCTGTTAGTGGACTGCATGTCGTTGGCTGCCGTGTTGTCGCTGTAGCGTGAGAGGCTCGGGAGCGCGCACAGGGCTGAATCCGACCCGGTGTCCTCACATTAAAAGCAGAATAGTGGCTGATGCGAGCAACGGAGAAAACAGGCGTGTGCTTCATTTCTAAGTGACTTTTCAGCCCATTGACAATAAGGCAATGAAAATTTGATTTACTAAAATCAAAAACTTACATATGGCCCCTTTAAATTACAGTGAAAATAGCTTCATATTTGAAGCAACGACGGTTTCTTGGTAAGGGCTCGTCCGGGATTTGAACCCGGGACCTCTCGCACCCTAAGCGAGAATCATACCCCTAGACCAACGAGCCACAAAACACCTTTTCTGTTTTGATGAAAGACTCAGATTTCCTCAACGTTAAAGTAAAACAAGCTTTATCTATTAAAAGCACCTACGGGTTCATAGCAAGTGCTCCCCCGGGTTTTGAACCGGGACCTCCCATTCCAAGGGCTCGTCCGGGATTTGAACCCGGGACCTCTCGCACCCGAAGCGAGAATCATACCCCTAGACCAACGAGCCACAAAACACCTTTTCTGTTTTGATGAAATACTCAGATTTCATCAACATTAAAATAAAGTAGAGCAAGCTTTATCGATTAAAAGCAATAAGAAGCACCTGTTGGTTCATAGCAAGGGCTTCCCGGGATTTGAACCCGGAACCTATCGCACCCAATGCGAGAATCATAGCCCTAGACACACGAGCCACAAAATGCCTTTTCCGTTTTGATGAAAGACTCAGATTTCATCAACATTAAAGGGGCATTGTGGAGTTTCCAGCGGCCACTAGCGGTGCGGTTTTAAGATTGCAACCAGGCGTGTGCTCGTACACGTGCTGGCTTTAACTCATGAGCGAGCATAATCCGAAACACAACCGCTTTCATACAGAAATACAGAAACGCCTGCATGCGGGCTGTGGCTTTTCTCCAGACATGTTCGGGCTCTGTTACTTAAATGTTCCCGTCTCAGAGGCAGATCATCACCGGCGCCGTACCTTCCATTCAGCGCAGCGAGACACTGGCATATTGGCACAGTACTCCCGAAAAAAGTGAGAGCGGCTATAGAGAGACAGGGAGACAGCTTCACACAACATGGTGGAAACTCAGGTAAACTCCCACCGCAACGGTACAGTAATGTTTTTATCAGCTTGATGTTGAACTAATCCATGCTCGTTACATGATAATGGTACAGTGACTGCATTCAGCCGACGTGCTACATCGTTAGCTCGCCTGCTGCTTTCAGTAACTGTGTATCTTTCACCGGAGGCTCAGCAATGTCAGCACAGCTAAAAGTATTGGATGATAATGAAACGGTTAGTGAGCCGGACTGAATATTCTAACGAGATTGTGTCACACTTTATAACAGTTAGTTAACTAGTGTTAGTGGATGCTCTTCCTCTGTGTTGTATATTATGTGGGTCACGTTAGTTACAGCGACTGAGAGGTGGAGAAGCTGTGTACCTGAGTATCGGTAAAGGGCAATAAAATCTAAATTGAACGTTACGAAGCAAACAGCGGCAGGTCCGATCTAGTGTAGCGTTAGCTGGCTGCTCGTGGCTGCATCACTAGGGGACAGTAAACAAACCGATCCACATTTGCTTTTTACCGTTACATCATTTCTTGCAGGCTTTGACACTTTGACATAATACCAGTGGTACACAGGAAAGTAACATGGGTGGCGTTAGTTGGTGAAGTAACGTGGAAAGCGATACAACTTTGCACCGGATAACATTAGCAACTGCTCGGTGTTAGCCGGCGAGCTAACGTGACTTTCTCTGTGTTTCTCCAGCTTTACTAATGCTCACTTTGTTCTTGCTCGACATCATCTGAACCTGTTTGGTCTGATGGGCTTCAGCACATAAACCTTTATTGTTGTTTTGTGGCCTTACGTGGAGCCCGTGTTTTACTGTGAGCCGGTTATGTTTATGCTGTTAGTGGACTGCATGTCGTTGGCTGCCGTGTTGTCGCTGTAGCGTGAGAGGCTCGGGAGCGCGCACAGGGCTGAATCCGACCCGGTGTCCTCACATTAAAAGCAGAATAGTGGCTGATGCGAGCAACGGAGAAAACAGGCGTGTGCTTCATTTCTAAGTGACTTTTCAGCCCATTGACAATAAGGCAATGAAAATTTGATTTACTAAAATCAAAAACTTACATATGGCCCCTTTAAATTACAGTGAAAATAGCTTCATATTTGAAGCAACGACGGTTTCTTGGTAAGGGCTCGTCCGGGATTTGAACCCGGGACCTCTCGCACCCTAAGCGAGAATCATACCCCTAGACCAACGAGCCACAAAACACCTTTTCTGTTTTGATGAAAGACTCAGATTTCCTCAACGTTAAAGTAAAACAAGCTTTATCTATTAAAAGCACCTACGGGTTCATAGCAAGTGCTCCCCCGGGTTTTGAACCCGGGACCTCCCATTCCAAGGGCTCGTCCGGGATTTGAACCCGGGACCTCTCGCACCCAAAGCGAGAATCATACCCCTAGACCAACGAGCCACAAAACACCTTTTCTGTTTTGATGAAATACTCAGATTTCATCAACATTAAAATAAAGTACAGCAAGCTTTATCGATTAAAAGCAATAAGAAGCACCTGTTGGTTCATAGCAAGGGCTTCCCCGGGATTTGAACCCGAAACCTATCGCACCCAATGCGAGAATCATAGCCCTAGACACACGAGCCACAAAATGCCTTTTCCGTTTTGATGAAAGACTCAGATTTCATCAACATTAAAGGGGCATTGTGGAGTTTCCAGCGGCCACTAGCGGTGCGGTTTTAAGATTGCAACCAGGCGTGTGCTCGTACACGTGCTGGCTTTAACTCATGAGCGAGCATAATCCGAAACACAACCGCTTTCATACAGAAATACAGAAACGCCTGCATGCGGGCTGTGGCTTTTCTCCAGACATGTTCGGGCTCTGTTACTTAAATGTTCCCGTCTCAGAGGCAGATCATCACCGGCGCCGTACCTTCCATTCAGCGCAGCGAGACACTGGCATATTGGCACAGTACTCCCGAAAAAAGTGAGAGCGGCTATAGAGAGACAGGGAGACAGCTTCACACAACATGGTGGAAACTCAGGTAAACTCCCACCGCAACGGTACAGTAATGTTTTTATCAGCTTGATGTTGAACTAATCCATGCTCGTTACATGATAATGGTACAGTGACTGCATTCAGCCGACGTGCTACATCGTTAGCTCGCCTGCTGCTTTCAGTAACTGTGTATCTTTCACCGGAGGCTCAGCAATGTCAGCACAGCTAAAAGTATTGGATGATAATGAAACGGTTAGTGAGCCGGACTGAATATTCTAACGAGATTGTGTCACACTTTATAACAGTTAGTTAACTAGTGTTAGTGGATGCTCTTCCTCTGTGTTGTATATTATGTGGGTCACGTTAGTTACAGCGACTGAGAGGTGGAGAAGCTGTGTACCTGAGTATCGGTAAAGGGCAATAAAATCTAAATTGAACGTTACGAAGCAAACAGCGGCAGGTCCGATCTAGTGTAGCGTTAGCTGGCTGCTCGTGGCTGCATCACTAGGGGACAGTAAACAAACCGATCCACATTTGCTTTTTACCGTTACATCATTTCTTGCAGGCTTTGACACTTTGACATAATACCAGTGGTACACAGGAAAGTAACATGGGTGGCGTTAGTTGGTGAAGTAACGTGGAAAGCGATACAACTTTGCACCGGATAACATTAGCAACTGCTCGGTGTTAGCCGGCGAGCTAACGTGACTTTCTCTGTGTTTCTCCAGCTTTACTAATGCTCACTTTGTTCTTGCTCGACATCATCTGAACCTGTTTGGTCTGATGGGCTTCAGCACATAAACCTTTATTGTTGTTTTGTGGCCTTACGTGGAGCCCGTGTTTTACTGTGAGCCGGTTATGTTTATGCTGTTAGTGGACTGCATGTCGTTAGCTGCCGTGTTGTCGCTGTAGCGTGAGAGGCTCGGGAGCGCGCACAGGGCTGAATCCGACCCGGTGTCCTCACATTAAAAGCAGAATAGTGGCTGATGCGAGCAACGGAGAAAACAGGCGTGTGCTTCATTTCTAAGTGACTTTTCAGCCCATTGACAATAAGGCAATGAAAATTTGATTTACTAAAATCAAAAACTTACATATGGCCCCTTTAAATTACAGTGAAAATAGCTTCATATTTGAAGCAACGACGGTTTCTTGGTAAGGGCTCGTCCGGGATTTGAACCCGGGACCTCTCGCACCCTAAGCGAGAATCATACCCCTAGACCAACGAGCCACAAAACACCTTTTCTGTTTTGATGAAAGACTCAGATTTCCTCAACGTTAAAGTAAAACAAGCTTTATCTATTAAAAGCACCTACGGGTTCATAGCAAGTGCTCCCCCGGGTTTTGAACCCGGGACTCCCATTCCAAGGGCTCGTCCGGGATTTGAACCCGGGACCTCTCGCACCCAAAGCAAGAATCATACCCCTAGACCAACGAGCCACAAAACACCTTTTCTGTTTTGATGAAATACTCAGATTTCATCAACATTAAAATAAAGTACAGCAAGCTTTATTGATTAAAAGCAATAAGAAGCACCTGTTGGTTCATAGCAAGGGCTTCCCCGGGATTTGAACCCGAAACCTATCGCACCCAATGCGAGAATCATAGCCCTAGACACACGAGCCACAAAATGCCTTTTCCGTTTTGATGAAAGACTCAGATTTCATCAACATTAAGGGGCATTGTGGAGTTTCCAGCGGCCACTAGCGGTGCGGTTTTAAGATTGCAACCAGGCGTGTGCTCGTACACGTGCTGGCTTTAACTCATGAGCGAGCATAATCCGAAACACAACCGCTTTCATACAGAAATACAGAAACGTCTGCATGCGGGCTGTGGCTTTTCTCCAGACATGTTCGGGCTCTGTTACTTAAATGTTCCCGTCTCAGAGGCAGATCATCACCGGCGCCGTACCTTCCATTCAGCGCAGCGAGACACTGGCATATTGGCACAGTACTCCCGAAAAAAGTGAGAGCGGCTATAGAGAGACAGGGAGACAGCTTCACACAACATGGTGGAAACTCAGGTAAACTCCCACCGCAACGGTACAGTAATGTTTTTATCAGCTTGATGTTGAACTAATCCATGCTCGTTACATGATAATGGTACAGTGACTGCATTCAGCCGACGTGCTACATCGTTAGCTCGCCTGCTGCTTTCAGTAACTGTGTATCTTTCACCGGAGGCTCAGCAATGTCAGCACAGCTAAAAGTATTGGATGATAATGAAACGGTTAGTGAGCCGGACTGAATATTCTAACGAGATTGTGTCACACTTTATAACAGTTAGTTAACTAGTGTTAGTGGATGCTCTTCCTCTGTGTTGTATATTATGTGGGTCACGTTAGTTACAGCGACTGAGAGGTGGAGAAGCTGTGTACCTGAGTATCGGTAAAGGGCAATAAAATCTAAATTGAACGTTACGAAGCAAACAGCGGCAGGTCCGATCTAGTGTAGCGTTAGCTGGCTGCTCGTGGCTGCATCACTAGGGGACAGTAAACAATGCTAATGCTCACTTTGTTCTTGCTCGACATCATCTGAACCTGTTTGGTCTGATGGGCTTCAGCACATAAACCTTATTGTTGTTTGTGGCCTTACGTGGAGCCCGTGTTTTACTGTGAGCCGGTTATGTTTATGCTGTTAGTGGACTGCATGTCGTTAGCTGCCGTGTTGTCGCTGTAGCGTGAGAGGCTCGGGAGCGCGCACAGGGCTGAATCCGACCCGGTGTCCTCACATTAAAAGCAGAATAGTGGCTGATGCGAGCAACGGAGAAAACAGGCGTGTGCTTCATTTCTAAGTGACTTTTCAGCCCATTGACAATAAGGCAATGAAAATTTGATTTACTAAAATCAAAAACTTACATATGGCCCCTTTAAATTACAGTGAAAATAGCTTCATATTTGAAGCAACGACAGTTTCTTGGTAAGGGCTCGTCCGGGATTTGAACCCGGGACCTCTCGCACCCTAAGCGAGAATCATACCCTAGACCAACGAGCCACAAAACACCTTTTCTGTTTTGATGAAAGACTCAGATTTCCTCAACGTTAAAGTAAAACAAGCTTTATCTATTAAAAGCACCTACGGGTTCATAGCAAGTGCCCCGGGTTTTGAACCCGGGACCTCCCATTCCAAGGGCTCGTCCGGGATTTGAACCCGGGACCTCTCGCACCCAAAGCAAGAATCATACCCCTAGACCAACGAGCCACAAAACACCTTTTCTGTTTTGATGAAATACTCAGATTTCATCAACATTAAAATAAAGTACAGCAAGCTTTATTGATTAAAAGCAATAAGAAGCACCTGTTGGTTCATAGCAAGGGCTTCCCCGGGATTTGAACCCGAAACCTATCGCACCCAATGCGAGAATCATAGCCCTAGACACACGAGCCACAAAATGCCTTTTCCGTTTTGATGAAAGACTCAGATTTCATCAACATTAAAGGGGCATTGTGGAGTTTCCAGCGGCCACTAGCGGTGCGGTTTTAAGATTGCAACCAGGCGTGTGCTCGTACACGTGCTGGCTTAACTCATGAGCGAGCATAATCCGAAACACAACCGCTTTCATACAGAAATACAGAAACGTCTGCATGCGGGCTGTGGCTTTTCTCCAGACATGTTCGGGCTCTGTTACTTAAATGTTCCCGTCTCAGAGGCAGATCATCACGGCGCCGTACCTTCCATTCAGCGCAGCGAGACACTGGCATATTGGCACAGTACTCCCGAAAAAAGTGAGAGCGGCTATAGAGAGACAGGGAGACAGCTTCACACAACATGGTGGAAACTCAGGTAAACTCCCACCGCAACGGTACAGTAATGTTTTTATCAGCTTGATGTTGAACTAATCCATGCTCGTTACATGATAATGGTACAGTGACTGCATTCAGCCGACGTGCTACATCGTTAGCTCGCCTGCTGCTTTCAGTAACTGTGTATCTTTCACCGGAGGCTCAGCAATGTCAGCACAGCTAAAAGTATTGGATGATAATGAAACGGTTAGTGAGCCGGACTGAATATTCTAACGAGATGTGTCACACTTTATAACAGTTAGTTAACTAGTGTTAGTGGATGCTCTTCCTCTGTGTTGTATATTATGTGGGTCACGTTAGTTACAGCGACTGAGAGGTGGAGAAGCTGTGTACCTGAGTATCGGTAAAGGGCAATAAAATCTAAATTGAACGTTACGAAGCAAACAGCGGCAGGTCCGATCTAGTGTAGCGTTAGCTGGCTGCTCGTGGCTGCATCACTAGGGGACAGTAAACATGCTAATGCTCACTTTGTTCTTGCTCGACATCATCTGAACCTGTTTGGTCTGATGGGCTTCAGCACATAAACCTTTATTGTTGTTTTGTGGCCTTACGTGGAGCCCGTGTTTACTGTGAGCCGGTTATGTTTATGCTGTTAGTGGACTGCATGTCGTTGGCTGCCGTGTTGTCGCTGTAGCGTGAGAGGCTCGGGAGCGCGCACAGGGCTGAATCCGACCGGTGTCCTCACATTAAAAGCAGAATAGTGGCTGATGCGAGCAACGGAGAAAACAGGCGTGTGCTTCATTTCTAAGTGACTTTTCAGCCCATTGACAATAAGGCAATGAAAATTTGATTTACTAAAATCAAAAACTTACATATGGCCCCTTTAAATTACAGTGAAAATAGCTTCATATTTGAAGCAACGACGGTTTCTTGGTAAGGGCTCGTCCGGGATTGAACCCGGGACCTCTCGCACCCTAAGCGAGAATCATACCCCTAGACCAACGAGCCACAAAACACCTTTTCTGTTTTGATGAAAGACTCAGATTTCCTCAACGTTAAAGTAAAACAAGCTTTATCTATTAAAAGCACCTACGGATTCATAGCAAGTGCTCCCCCGGGTTTTGAACCGGGACCTCCCATTCCAAGGGCTCATCCGGGATTTGAACCCGGGACCTCTCGCACCCAAAGCGAGAATCATACCCCTAGACCAACGAGCCACAAAACACCTTTTCTGTTTTGATGAAATACTCAGATTTCATCAACATTAAAATAAAGTACAGCAAGCTTTATCGATTAAAAGCAATAAGAAGCACCTGTTGGTTCATAGCAAGGGCTCCCCGGGATTTGAACCCGAAACCTATCGCACCCAATGCGAGAATCATAGCCCTAGACACACGAGCCACAAAATGCCTTTTCCGTTTTGATGAAAGACTCAGATTTCATCAACATTAAAGGGGCATTGTGGAGTTTCCAGCGGCCACTAGCGGTGCGGTTTTAAGATTGCAACCAGGCGTGTGCTCGTACACGTGCTGGCTTTAACTCATGAGCGAGCATAATCCGAAACACAACCGCTTTCATACAGAAATACAGAAACGTCTGCATGCGGGCTGTGGCTTTTCTCCAGACATGTTCGGGCTCTGTTACTTAAATGTTCCCGTCTCAGAGGCAGATCATCACCGGCGCCGTACCTTCCATTCAGCGCAGCGAGACACTGGCATATTGGCACAGTACTCCCGAAAAAAGTGAGAGCGGCTATAGAGAGACAGGGAGACAGCTTCACACAACATGGTGGAAACTCAGGTAAACTCCCACCGCAACGGTACAGTAATGTTTTTATCAGCTTGATGTTGAACTAATCCATGCTCGTTACATGATAATGGTACAGTGACTGCATTCAGCCGACGTGCTACATCGTTAGCTCGCCTGCTGCTTTCAGTAACTGTGTATCTTTCACCGGAGGCTCAGCAATGTCAGCACAGCTAAAAGTATTGGATGATAATGAAACGGTTAGTGAGCCGGACTGAATATTCTAACGAGATTGTGTCACACTTTATAACAGTTAGTTAACTAGTGTTAGTGGATGCTCTTCCTCTGTGTTGTATATTATGTGGGTCACGTTAGTTACAGCGACTGAGAGGTGGAGAAGCTGTGTACCTGAGTATCGGTAAAGGGCAATAAAATCTAAATTGAACGTTACGAAGCAAACAGCGGCAGGTCCGATCTAGTGTAGCGTTAGCTGGCTGCTCGTGGCTGCATCACTAGGGGACAGTAAACAATGCTAATGCTCACTTTGTTCTTGCTCGACATCATCTGAACCTGTTTGGTCTGATGGGCTTCAGCACATAAACCTTTATTGTTGTTTTGTGGCCTTACGTGGAGCCCGTGTTTTACTGTGAGCCGGTTATGTTTATGCTGTTAGTGGACTGCATGTCGTTGGCTGCCGTGTTGTCGCTGTAGCGTGAGAGGCTCGGGAGCGCGCACAGGGCTGAATCCGACCCGGTGTCCTCACATTAAAAGCAGAATAGTGGCTGATGCGAGCAACGGAGAAAACAGCCGTGTGCTTCATTTCTAAGTGACTTTTCAGCCCATTGACAATAAGGCAATGAAAATTTGATTTACTAAAATCAAAAACTTACATATGGCCCCTTTAAATTACAGTGAAAATAGCTTCATATTTGAAGCAACGACGGTTTCTTGGTAAGGGCTCGTCCGGGATTTGAACCCGGGACCTCTCGCACCCTAAGCGAGAATCATACCCCTAGACCAACGAGCCACAAAACACCTTTTCTGTTTTGATGAAAGACTCAGATTTCCTCAACGTTAAAGAAAACAAGCTTTATCTATTAAAAGCACCTACGGATTCATAGCAAGTGCTCCCCCGGGTTTTGAACCGGGACCTCCCATTCCAAGGGCTCATCCGGGATTTGAACCCGGGACCTCTCGCACCCAAAGCGAGAATCATACCCCTAGACCAACGAGCCACAAAACACCTTTTCTGTTTTGATGAAATACTCAGATTTCATCAACATAAAATAAAGTACAGCAAGCTTTATCGATTAAAGCAATAAGAAGCACCTGTTGGTTCATAGCAAGGGCTTCCCCGGGATTTGAACCCGAAACCTATCGCACCCAATGCGAGAATCATAGCCCTAGACACGAGCCACAAAATGCCTTTTCCGTTTTGATGAAAGACTCAGATTTCATCAACATTAAAGGGGCATTGTGGAGTTTCCAGCGGCCACTAGCGGTGCGGTTTTAAGATTGCAACCAGGCGTGTGCTCGTACACGTGCTGGCTTTAACTCATGAGCGAGCATAATCCGAAACACAACCGCTTTCATACACAAATACAGAAACGCCTGCATGCGGGCTGTGGCTTTTCTCCAGACATGTTCGGGCTCTGTTACTTAAATGTTCCCGTCTCAGAGGCAGATCATCACCGGCGCCGTACCTTCCATTCAGCGCAGCGAGACACTGGCATATTGGCACAGTACTCCCGAAAAAAGTGAGAGCGGCTATAGAGAGACAGGGAGACAGCTTCACACAACATGGTGGAAACTCAGGTAACTCCCACCGCAACGGTACAGTAATGTTTTTATCAGCTTGATGTTGAACTAATCCATGCTCGTTACATGATAATGGTACAGTGACTGCATTCAGCCGACGTGCTACATCGTTAGCTCGCCTGCTGCTTTCAGTAACTGTGTATCTTTCACCGGAGGCTCAGCAATGTCAGCACAGCTAAAAGTATTGGATGATAATGAAACGGTTAGTGAGCCGGACTGAATATTCTAACGAGATTGTGTCACACTTTATAACAGTTAGTTAACTAGTGTTAGTGGATGCTCTTCCTCTGTGTTGTATATTATGTGGGTCACGTTAGTTACAGCGACTGAGAGGTGGAGAAGCTGTGTACCTGAGTATCGGTAAAGGGCAATAAAATCTAAATTGAACGTTACGAAGCAAACAGCGGCAGGTCCGATCTAGTGTAGCGTTAGCTGGCTGCTCGTGGCTGCATCACTAGGGGACAGTAACAAACCGATCCACATTTGCTTTTTACCGTTACATCATTTCTTGCAGGCTTTGACACTTTGACATAATACCAGTGGTACACAGGAAAGTAACATGGGTGGCGTTAGTTGGTGAAGTAACGTGGAAAGCGATACAACTTTGCACCGGATAACATTAGCAACTGCTCGGTGTTAGCCGGCGAGCTAAAGTGACTTTCTCTGTGTTTCTCCAGCTTTACTAATGCTCACTTTGTTCTTGCTCGACATCATCTGAACCTGTTTGGTCTGATGGGCTTCAGCACATAAACCTTTATTGTTGTTTTGTGGCCTTACGTGGAGCCCGTGTTTTACTGTGAGCCGGTCATGTTTATGCTGTTAGTGGACTGCATGTCGTTAGCTGCCGTGTTGTCGCTGTAGCGTGAGAGGCTCGGGAGCGCGCACAGGGCTGAATCCGACCCGGTGTCCTCACTTAAAAGCAGAATAGTGGCTGATGCGAGCAACGGAGAAAACAGGCGTGTGCTTCATTTCTAAGTGACTTTTCAGCCCATTGACAATATGGCAATGAAAATTTGATTTACTAAAATCAAAAACTTACATATGGCCCCTTTAAATTACAGTGAAAATAGCTTCATATTTGAAGCAACGACGGTTTCTTGGTAAGGGCTCGTCGGGATTTGAACCGGGACCTCTCGCACCCTAAGCGAGAATCATACCCCTAGACCAACGAGCCACAAATCTCCTTTTCTGCGTTGATGAAATAATCAGATTTCATCCAAATGAAATCACTGGAAAACAAGCTTATATATTAAAAGCAATAAAGAAGCTTCTATAGTTCAGAGGGTGGGCTCGTCCGGGATTTGAACCCGGGACCTCTCGCACCCGAAGCGAGAATCATACCCCTGACCAACGAGCCAAAACACCTTTTCTGTTTTGATGAAATACTAGATTTCATCAACATTAAAATAAAAGTACAGCAAGCTTTATCGATTAAAGCAATAAGAAGCACCTGTTGGTTCATAGCAAGGGCTTCCCGGGATTTGAACCCGGAACCTATCGCACCCAATGCGAGAATCATAGCCCTAGACACACGAGCCCACAAAATGCCTTTTCCGTTTTGATGAAAGACTCAGATTTCATCAACATTAAAGGGGCATTGTGGAGTTCCAGCGGCCACTAGCGGTGCGGTTTTAAGATTGCAACCAGGCGTGTGCTCGTACACGTGCTGGCTTTAACTCATGAGCGAGCATAATCCGAAACACAACGCTTTCATACAGAAATACAGAAACGCCTGCATGCGGGCTGTGGCTTTTCTCCAGACATGTTCGGCTCTGTTACTTAAATGTTCCCGTCTCAGAGGCAGATCATCACCGGCGCCGTACCTTCCATTCAGCGCAGCGAGACACTGCATATTGGCACAGTACTCCGAAAAGAGTGAGAGCGGCTATAGAGAGACAGGGAGACGCTTCACACATCATGGTGGAAACTCAGGTAAACTCCCACCGCAACGGTACAGTAAGTTTTTATCAGCTTGATGTTGAACTAATCCATGCTCGTTACATGATAATGGTACAGTGACTGCATTCAGCCGACGTGCTACATCGTTAGCTCGCCTGCTGCTTTCAGTAACTGTGTATTTCACCGGAGGCTCAGCAATGTCAGCCACAGCTAAAAGTATTGGATGATAATGAAACGGTTAGTGAGCCGGACTGAATATTTCTAACGAGATTGTGTCACATTTATAACAGTTAGTTAACTAGGTTAGTGGATGCTCTTCCTCTGTGTTGTATATTATGTGGGTCACGTTAGTTACAGCGACTGAGAGGTGGAGAAGCTGTGTACCT
>NW_024041589.1:0-36050 GCF_014851395.1 Micropterus salmoides | reverse complement strand
GAGAACACTGAATGGGTCATTTTCAGAATAAGGCGACGGAAGAAAATCACGGATGAGGAGGTAGAGAAGAAATTCCCAAATGTTTCTGTCTTGGTATGTCCACGTAGAATAAAACAATAACTGGGAAAAATATAGCAGAATTTAATCTGCATCTTCTAGAGTGTAGTTAACAAGTGTAAAGTTAAAAAAAACTGGATCTGCCTTTTAATTTGAAAAAGATAGACACAGAATCAAGTGAATAAAAAGTCAGCTTATCGCTTCAATCAACAAAATTCTGTCCCTGTCAAGTTTTATTACCAACAAAAAAGGACCCACAACAAAGCGTTTCAATTAAAGGATTGTTGGTTCTGTGGATATTTCTTAGCCGTCCCGATCTTCGCAGTGAGCAGATTGCAAGCCAACTGCTAGTGTTTGCATTGAAATGATTTACCAACCAGCCATTAAAGCTAAAGCTTTTGTGGGTGGCACCCCAGTACTGTATGATGTTGTTTTTGGCAACTCCATTTTCACCCAAAATATTGTATCAACAAACATGCACTGTTGGTACTAAAAAATAAACAGTGATGTGGAGTGTCAGGCTGCATGAGCGAAGATAGATGATTTATTTTTGTACCGTAAATGATAAATTAAATTCCTGTGCATATACAACTTTGACAGAGTGCTTGTGATTCTTAAACATAATATATAAGGAAAAAAATCTATTGTTATCATGTTGTTTAGACCTGTAGAGTGTGTTCACTGACAAGCAAAGAAACCATTAACTTTAATTTCACTGAAGCTGTTTCTCACATGGATGGTGGGTGATACATCAGTGTTAATTTGGTTTTGTTTATCCGCCTATCGAGTATACGGAGAAAATTGGCCCTGCAAATTAGCATTGATGAATGACTTACCATTGTAGACAAGAACTATGGTGGCAATCAAATGATTATCATTTATCTATATTTTCAAATCTAGGCGACAATACAAAAATCAGGGGATGATGAAGGGGCTCAAGACATACCTTATGTACTTCCGATTGCATATAAAGAGATCTAGAGAGTCTGAGATGGTAGCGAACATGAAAGATGGAGTTCCTGAACTTATAAAAGGACACAAAGGTTGAGGAGAAAGATACAAGGACTGAAGAAGATGGAGGAAGATCAGTTATTGACAGGAGCAGAGACAGCAGAGAGCAAGAGAGAATGATAGAAGTAAAGACAGAATAAAGACATTTGGGGGGAAAAGGTCATGAGTAACAGCAAACAGACAGGCATGAATAACTTATAATACAATACAATACTTACAAATATATGGTTAACAGCTCACTTGAGAAGTAAAACATAACTGTTAATATCATGGCAGTTGTTTTAATCAAATTCTCAGTAATGTACAACAAAAAAATCACTCCAGGCGTTAACAATAACACTCTGGACAGAGGAACATGACGCAATTTTCCTCTGGCATTTAGAAACTCCTTAGAAGCATATGTTTTGATTCTGTGTCTAATATAAATCCAAAGCTTGATATACAGCTTTCCATAAGCGTGGGCCCTTTGTGTCTATCGGACACAGCTACGCTCATGTGGGGTTATAAATAGCTAATGTACACACACTCTGTTTGCCTGCTGAAATGGATACTCTTTAAACAAACAAATATGCCTGACTCGCGCTGTTGATGGATAGATGTACGCCACAGGGTGTAGTTAGCAGGGAAGAGGCAGCCCTGTAAATGACGGCTTCCACAGCAGCTTAACGACACATAACAAACATAAGCTTACACAAGAGCTATATCACATAAATGATTCCTGTTGACCTCCAGAGACTGACAGCTTCTGTGTGAGTGAGTGTGTTTGACGCAAACACACGTATGCTTTCTCATTATAGATTGGTCGATACATTCATTAGCTTAAAAAAAAACACACACACAGTTTGTACTTGTATCTGACAGCAACACACCCGGTGAGCCGATATTCGGCTGTAACAGGTCTGTCAGCTCATGAATACAATGATAATTTGTACCACTAGAGGCCTGGACTATTGAGCGGAGATTCATTTACCTCGCTGCGTTGACAAGGAGGGCGCTCAATGTACTTGTGCAGATGCTCCTGTGTGTGTTTGTGTGTGTAGTGTTGTTTATGTGTGTAATCATGCGTGTGAGGGCAATAGGGACTCGCTAGTCTCTGCCAAGGTCAGAGAAGGCAGCTGTATTCATTAGCCGGAGCCAGCGATTGTGCATTCAGAGGGAATTCAGATTGTGTGACTACAATGAGGACATTTCAATGGACAATATGCTACAGATGCAATGACATTTCCCAAGATCATCAGTGAAAACGAAAGAGGGAACCCAAAGGAGTGTTCTTACTGTATAGCATAATTGTCCCCTCTGGAGTTAAACACAAAAGACACCAAACTGTGATTGCCATGTGTTTTCTTCTCGATTTCACAGGAAACCAAACCAAAGCTGTGACCTGACTCTTAAGTTGTGTGCCAATATGGCATTGAGAGACTTCACAGGGCACATGTTCAGCTCTCTTGTCAGAAAGAAAATTGGCCAATCTAGAAAATAGTGATGTGAAAACTGCTTTTGTAGAACAGACTGTGCCACAACGCCACAGAAAGTGATGGAAAGAGAAAGAAAGCACTATTACATTCTATGAGGCATATTGTGGGCAGAATCCACATATCGGTTTATCACTCTGAAGCTAGACACACACACACACACACACACACATATGCACACTTACACAGATACACACAAAAATACCACAAAGTTGAACTGAGCTGAATGGGGGAATTGCTGGGTCCAGTAGATTAGAGATGAGATGAGAATCAGGGCCAGGCGATCTCTTCTCTTCTCTTCATCAGTCTTGTTCAGAGCAGAGGGGGACAAAAATGGAGGGTAAAATAGATGACAGAAGGAGGCAGGGAGGTAACAAGAGGGGGAGAAAAAGGGTGGAGGGGAAGGAGGCCGTGGGGCAGACAGATGGAGAGGTGGACAAGGAGGGAAAGATGGAGAGATAGAGGGATTGTGCTGAGTGCTTGATCTCTACTATCAGATGAGGAAGGCAACTCAAGGTCAGACTAAGGCGAAAAAATTAGTCAGTGAATTAAACAAAATCTTCCAATTCAAAAATAATCCCATCAAGAGTCGATTTTTAATTAAATCTCTTTTATGCACTCCCTTGTCTCTCAGCACCATAGACATTTTTCCCATCACATATCTTTTTTCCCATGGCATAACTCTTTCCCACACTTATATAGGAATGAAAAACTTCTCTTTTAACCAGACTCAATGGCTTGTTTCACTCTTATCAGCCTCCTGCGTCTCTGTGGTTTCTCTACTGTGAAAGCTCGACGCTGTTCTGCTCCGGTGAGAGCGGCAAGAGGGCGGGGGGAGTTCCCAGGTCCTCCGTGCCTGCCTCCCTTCACTGCCCTGGGGGTAAACACCAGCCATTCGACCAGCGGACCTCTGAGGCTATTTACCACCCAGGCCTCCAAACAACGCCTGCAATCATCCAAGGCAAGAACGGGCCCTTTTTATGAGGCCGCTTTGGCTTTCCATCAAAGAAAAGCTATATCAATAAATCAATTTTCGAATGGGAGAATGAACAGTGTTTTTCTGTTTTTAGTCTGTGTGACGGACTGATCTTCAGAGAGCTGAAATGAGGGTAGAATGCCCTATAATGATAAGGGTGGGGGGAGAGGAGTGTGTGTGGTGGTGGGGATGTTGAAGCTGATTAGCTGATTACATGATGAGGGTCTCTTCTGAGCTGTCTTTAATTTGCTCGACCGAAAAAGAAAAGTAATTAATCTCAAACTTCCAAGACCTCTTGGGACCTTCAAAAGCACACCAAGAGCAGGAAACAAACAAAAGCCTTATTGTGAAAATTCGTTTATTAGCCTAACTAAATTGGATGATTGTCTGAGAGGCTTAAATCTTGGATTTTTCGAGCGAAACAATCTTAAGGATTTTTTTTCCCTGAGAAGCTTGTCTTCGCTTCTGCTGCACTACAAAATATGGAGCTGTGTTGTAATTTTGCAAAAAATGTGTTTGACATTTCTTCAAAGGTTGATAACTTGTCCACCAAAATAAGTCTTTTAAGCTGTGGAAACGAGTGGAAAAAGGGCAACTCCAAATTGCACAAGATGAAGCCAAAGAGATTAAAAAAAGGCAGGTATCTTTTCCTGCTTTTCATCCTCTGTGTTTTTTCCTTCTGGTTACAAAACAGCCAGTGTCTCTGAAAATGAATTCCAAGAAGGCAGGGAAAGAAAAAGATGAGAAGGGAAGGACAGGGAAGAGGTTGCAAGAAAAATGGTGTGATGAATGGGAGGATAAGATGAAGACAGAGGAAATGAAAAAACAAGACAGGATGATGGGAGAAGGTTAGGAGAAGGATGATCAGAGAGATAAAAAGAGGAGACAAGAGGATGAAGAAAGCTTACAAGAGGGAGGTTTAAAACAATACTAGGACAAAAAGGATGGAAAAGGAGAGAGAGGAAGGATGTCCCCCGTTGTTTCTGACCAGTAAAGGTTTCATTACACTCGGTGCGATAACAGCAGCTGGCGATAGTCTATGAAATCTAGACCGCTCCGTTATCCCTCTGCTTCCCGTATAACAACGCTGTTTACTGCTGTATCGCTTTACCCTAACTGTAACCTACCTCTTCAAATTACACCCGGAGCGCTCGAGCACAACAGCAGCCCCACAATGGAAGTCACAACTGATAAGGAAACAGTACACACTGACAAGCACACACACGCACACACAGAAAAAGACACACATGTGAAGAAATGTTTGTGTAGAGTCAAGCAATTATTATTTATTGATATTCTGTAGTTTACTCAACAGTGCAGTAAATTGAGATTTACTTATTGTCAATACATATGTCATTCTGTGTCATCACTTACAGGCGTGGAATCACACAATAACTTTTAAACATATGGAGCACAGCCTTGTGGGATTGTGCATGAAATTGACACCACTTTTTAGTTAGGCTACATTTCATTCCAATTTCTGAGGGCCCTATAAAGAGCATACATTTACACTCAGAATTCTGACACTCGGGGCGCGGTTTAGCTGTCATGGAAGAGTGCACGCCACATGTACAATGTACAAGGTTGTTTATTTGTCATTATATAGCACAATGCTGCATAGCGAAACGAAATTTGTAGTTCCTTCATGGTACAAACACAATATTTAATGAAGTGTATATTAAAATATGGTAATATATAAAATAAAGTGAAACAATATATAGAATTATTTACACATATACATACACGTATACACCCGAACATTCCGCAGTGCATTTTTTAAATTTGCATCTGGGGTGAATGTAAACAGCAGCAACCAGATGATAGTATGATTTCATCTTCACAATAAAGAGTCCGACATTTGGGAGTCCATCTTACTGCGTTTGAGCAGCATCATCGAGTCCACCTCCTCTCATCTTGCCGGAGTCTTGTGCTGACAGCTTGGAACATGGACCACCTGCCGAGTGCTTGAGCCGGGATGTTGATAAGCAGGTCTCTGTAATGACATGGGCACAGCAGTCTCTGAATTCCATTGCTTGGTCAACATTAGTCCCAATATGTCCAAACCGAATTTTTAAGAGCAGAATTAAGTCCAAGCTGGGCCAGCATAACTCCTATCGTGGCTCTCTTTCCTCTCCTTTGAGCGATCACAGCACCAATCACCGGGTGGATCGTGGTCCGCTGCTCATTAATCCAAAACCCCGTCTTCATTTTCCAATTTATGCCAGAGGAAACACATGTTTCAACAATCAAGCCAGAAAAAAACCAGATAAAAAACAAAAGCGAAGTTTGAAGTAGCTAACGGCTGCTGCTTCTACAAGCACTACGGTTCCCATAGTGGGCCGAATTCGATCCGACCTGCGTCCTTTTGCTGCCTGTCAAAACCCCATCTCCATTTATGTCATTTCCTACCACTTACCCAAAAAAAAAATCTGACACTCAAATAATGGCAGAGGATATAGTGTACTATACCGTATCCATGGGATGTGCTGATGGAGCACTGCCAAAGCTTGGATTCACGTGAAACTCTCCTGATTGAATCGTCAGTAAAGAAGATGGGCAATTGTGTTAGAAAATACCTGGTTCTTTAAAAAAGGAAAAATGTCAAAAGGTACAAGCCTGTTTATGTATTCAAACAGAAAAAAAATACTACAAATCCTTACATCAACAGAAATGTAAAAACATCATTTTGTAGTTTTAGGTTGGATACTTTTTTAGCATAAGTGACTGTGTACATATCCCCAAAATGTTGTCGTCATTAGGTTTGGTACCATCGTGCCTGTAAAAGACTTGTGCTCACCAAGTGTATCTGGAAACCTGTGCTGTACCCGGATCCAATGCACTGAAGTAATGGGCGTAAACTGTTGTCAGTCGTGAAATATCTATATATCACATATCTCTGACAAATAACGAACAATACAATGGTTTAGGTGAACTTTAGAGGAGTTGGTAGTAGAATAGAATACAATATACTTTATTGTCCCCTAGGGGAAATTTGTCATGGACTCAAAAGTGCGTAGTGCATAGTAGTAGCTGCCCTTACAGACAATAAATACACGTAAAATACAAATAACAGCTGAAGACGTACACGTAGGCTACATACACACTCATGATACATCCAATAAAAAATTAAAACAAATAATAAAATAAAAAATAAAATAAAATAAAATACAAAACAACAAAAAGCAGAACACCAAGCTATTGCACACTTACCAGGCCTCACAGGCCTAGTCTGCTATATCTGCTATATCACAAACTAATGTGTTTGAATATGTGATTTAAAGATAGTTTATAGCCACACTAAATCTAAAAGTGAATTCCAATAGAGTCAGAGGCTGAAATTGCAGTTACTGCTACTCTGGTAAGCTAGGCTATACCTCAGGACAAGTTCAGCTGTTTTTAGTTTGACTGCTTTTTTCTGTAATTAATGTAGGATAACAAATTGAATTACCAAGTCACCGGTTTCTCGAATTTTATTGACTTTCAGACGGCAGCCAGGGAGAAATGTAAATGTAGCCATAGCTAAGGCTAGCTGTGGGCCATCAACATCCTGGATCAAGCACTCTGCAGATGTTCCGAGCTGTCAGCACAAGAGATCCGGCAAGATGAGAGGAAGTGGACTTTGTGTTTTAAATCGATGATCCTTTGTGCACAAACGCAGTCAAGATGGACTCTGTTTCCCCACATGTCAGACTGTTGAAACTTTCATATTATCATCTAGTTGCTGCTCTTTACATTCACCCTCAAACCTTAAATTCAAAAAATGCACTGTGGAATTTTCAGGGTGTAAACATGTATGTATTTTTGTACACAAATAAAACTGAATTGTTTTATTTTATTTTATATGTTACCATATTTTAATATAGGCCTACATTTAATTATATGTTGTGTGTGTAGCACGGACAAACTACAAATTTCCTTAAAATAATTTCTTTCAAATTGAAACTTACAATGGTAAAAAAAAAAACAACAACACTGGGAATCAACAGTTCTCCCCACTTTGCAGTTGTATTACTGTGTGTTGGATGGTTTTTCCAGCTGCGAGTTTGAGCCACAAATCCTGAGCTCAGGAGCTTTGGCTTTCAAGGTCTAACCACCATCACCCCAGGGCCCATTCACAGCAACAATGGTCTCTGCTTAACACTTAAGTAGACATTCATCTCCTCCTTATTCACCACATACACACCTGATGCCTGGAAGGTTTTGCTTGTGTGGGTTAGAGGTGGGTGCACTGACACTACCTGGAAAACATGCCTGTGAGTATATTCATGCTGTAAATACTGCATGCATAGTGTGTGTTTGTGTGACAGGATAAAATGGCTTTGACTGCATTTTCCACACAGCAGATAAGGATCAGAGGCGCCCTGATAGTAGGAATTAGGAGCAGGGATCCCATTGATCTCTAATGGACCGCTACAAGCGGTCTGAGAGCCCATCAGTGTATCCAAGGAAACACGACCCCATATACACACACACACACACACTCAAAACGCACAAGCACGCAAAGAGTCGCACAAAACAAATAAGACAGACACTCACTTGTGTTATAAATGCAAGAAATGTTGCTGCTGGTATTAGGTTACACGACAAAAACGCCCCCAGAATCAATGATGAAGGCTTAATTACGAAGAGTGAGAGATGATACGTTGTGTGTGCGCGTGTGGATGTGTGTTTCACTGTATGTGTATGTGTTCATGCACCAGTGTTTTGGGGTTTTTTTGCTGCAGAAAAAGAGAAATGACGAGCTAGTGTTCCAAGGCAGAAAGTTTAAGTGAAACTGGAAGGTCAGTAGACTAGATTGCCTGGTCTTCCCGATCCTTTGCCAGAAGACGAGGGACAAAAAATCAAATTACCCTTTTCTCTCTCTAACACACACACAGTCATGCACAAGCCCAGAGTAAAGAGATGGTGAAAGATGGTCTCCCAAACGTCTTGATATTGTGTCTTGTCTTTCATCACAGATGAAATGAATGTATCCCTCCTGCCTCTCTCCTCCCTGACGCTCCTCACATTCTCTTGTTTTCTGGCCTTCTGGGCACATCTATTACCCCCTGATGAATGACACTGAGAATCATAGCTGTGCTTACTACTATCACTGTACAGCGTCAGCAATTCATACAGCATGTGACGCCTCAGGGTCATATGATCCGCTTCAATAGGATTCTCTTCAAGACCAATTAAAAAAGCATTATTGGAGAGGCTTTTCACAGGAATGTTTAAGTGTTCGGGAGTTCTGGTTTGCTTCAACAACCAGAGTATGTACAATTTCAAAATCTATAAAATTTTTCATGAAGGTAATGTTATCATAATATGTGGCGGCGAAGGTCGGTGGCTCGATTCCCAGCTCAAGTGTCCTTGGGCAAAATACTGAACCCCAAATTGCTCTGCCATCAGTGTGTGAATGTGTGTGTGAATGTGTGTGTGAATGGGTGAATGTTAACTTGTTTAGTGCTTTGAATGGTTGGAAGACTAGAAAGGTGCTAGAGAAGTGTAGCTCATTTCATAATATGTTTTGTTATGAAATGTCTGGGATGAGAAAGTCTACATTGCTCTCAAGGATAATAAAGAAATAACCTTTCCATTTTAGATTTAATTAGATTTTCAGTTTATCTCGTTGTGACTGAGGTTTCTTTTTAAAGAAAGATCTGTGAACAAAAACATAAATTAAGATGAGAAGACTGATACCAATCTCCTTTTATTACGCTTGCTAAATTTGAAGCTACAACCAGCAGCCAACTAACTTAGATTAGCACAAAAACTGTGGAAAGCAAATGTGGCTCTGCATTGCAACAAAATCCAGCACCTCCAAAGCTCCCAAATGCATTCTTGTATTTTTGACATTGTAAATTGAAAATCTTAGGATTTTAGACTCTTGGTCAAACAAAACAACCAATTTGAAGAAGTAACCTGGTTTTCTCATATTTTCTAGAACAATTGATTAATCAAGGATGAAGGTAATTTAAAATTATACAACACAAGGTTGTACAATAAAAATAAATTATTGAGATAATAACAATTATTATTAGATAATTGTTAGATGTAGCCCTAAAGTAAAAGCTTTATTTCATTTCAAAGATCAGGTCATGAGTTTTACTTTTCTTTTATAACATACTTGCTAAATTGTACTATGAGACCAAACTTAGTCTAACTTCAACAAAAGGAATTTTACCGGCTGACAAATCAACTCGCTGGTTTTAACATTTGAAATTATAACATTCATGTGTATTACGTCATCGCAATATAATGGCAGTTGAAACCACTGGTGGGGACCAAATGTCTCTGAATTATCCAAGTGGATTCCCAGCTGAGTCTCTAAGTGCTACTTTTCAATTCTAACTCCTCTTTCCTTCCACTTCTTCTCCACTTCCTTCTAAAATTACATTGACATGACTTTGTGATAACCCAATACTACAATAGAAAAGGCTAATTATGAGTGTTTAAGCTTCTTTTGTAATTAGCAAACTTGGAGTTTCTTTACATACATTTCATCCTCAGAAGTTTCTTTCCCCTGACACAAGTGGCAGCAGCTGAACCAAGATGAACTTAAGATGATCTTCACATGCTTTCAGGCTCGGATCTCACAGTCTCTTTTGCACTGAGGCTGGTGTAACTACTGAAAGTGAGTGGTAAAATTGTTTTGATGAAGGAGTCAAAGGATAATTACAGTTTATTGCAACCTTATTTATGTAGTGTTGGCCACATTTCCCATCAGTAATAAAAAGCTTGTACTGGGAATGCAACAACATCGTTAAAAATATGTCTGATGGCGCCAAAATGCATGAAAAGATTTATTTTAAAAGAGAAAACAAAGCCAGACAGTGATGTTGTTTCTCAAACTGTCCATTATAAACATCCATCACAGTTTATAGACTGACTAACTGGTTCAAATTTGAACTTGGCATAGTTGTGCACAGTTTGCCAGCCCAGTATCCCATGGAATTACAGTCATATTGGATGTTTCGGCACCTCGTGATTTTTGTTCAGTGTCAACAATCAGTGCCAATGCATGCAGGAAGTCACATTCCCTTTGAGTAGAAAGTTGAAAAGTAAGGTGGTAAAGGGGTGTACAGAGATGTCATTATCTGCATCTGTTCAGCCAACAAAATTATCTGTATTTGGATATAAGTGGGTGTGGTTAATACAGGAGTCATATTAAATATTAAACTGGCAGACCTGAAATTCATTTTGTTTTGTTTTGTATCTAAGCCAACCTGACCAAATGGGCTCTGGGGATGGCAATGTTGGTCCCAACTGAAATATCTTGACAATTATTGGATGGATTGTCATGCCATGTTGTACAGACATTGTCCCCAGAAGATTCATCTTACTGACATTGGTGATCCCCTGACTTTTCCTCTTGAAAAGATTCACATTTGTGGTTTTAAACGAAATGTCTATTTGAAGTATACATCTGGTCTCATGGTTTTGTTGTGTTATTTCCTTTTTTATTTTGTTAAACCCTTCCTCTTGTGAATTTGTTAGCTTCTCTTCCCATCTTTGTGTCTTTCTGCTCTGTGTATTAGATTATTTTTTTTACTTGTGCCATTTATGTATTCTTCACTTTCTGTTTTACTTTATTATCAGCACTCCTCTCATTTCATTTTAATTGGTTGCTCCTCTCTGATTTGTTTCACCTGTGTCTTGTTATCTTCTTCTCACTAGTGTATTTATTTTGCCTGGTATCCTCACTCTCTGCCAGTTCGTCACTTGACCTGACGTTCCAGCTTCATTCCTAGAGTTAGTTTCCCTGTGTTTTGGATTTTATTCTTTGTGTGCCTTTGGACCTTGCCTTGGCTTTGGATTTAGATTCTTGCCTGTACCCTTGTTTGACTTGTTAGAGACTGCTTACCTGATATGACCCTTGCATGCCTCATTACTTTGGCAGCTTTTGCCCCTGTTGTATCTTCATTAAATCTTCAAATTGTACATACTCTGCCTCTATTATCTGCTATTGGGTTCAATCCCTTTTCTATCCTGCGACTCCACTAGCAATATTTGTGATATCGGGTGGCATAATGATCATGTTATTTGAACACCTTGGGTTAGTCTTTATTGTTGAGGGGCTCATATGCATATCTTTAACTCTAATGGCTGGGTGCTAGTATGTATTTTCCCTCCACGAGCTTTATAGGTAACTTGGGTCATTACCTGCATTTCTCTGTGATACAACATGTCATTATTACACTGGGGTTCATATAGCAAAGTTATTCTAGTTAATCACAGTCGCATTCTTCAGTTATTATATGTCACTTAACCCAAAGATGACTTACAACCATCATGAGCAGCTCTCTTTGACTCTGCTGTACTTTGATCATCAATTCCTATCCATCTCTACTCCTTGATCTATGCCTCACTCACTCACACTCTCTTTTTCCTTTTCACTCTTTTGCCTCCACATCTTCTCTCTTAGTTCTGGCTTAATTGAACGCGGCAGTTGTCTCCTTTTAATTTCAGAGCTTGCCAATGTCATTAATAATGTATGGATATTCTAATTAGAATCTGCCCCAGTCGCTTCACACTGTAAACACTATTGATCATCTGTTAATTAAGTTTTAAATATCATTGACGGGATGTGGAATCTGAGGCAAATATGAACATTTTCATCAAGCCTTTCCCATGCAAGCGTTCAATGCTCAAAATCTTACACTAATTAAAAATATTGCTGATCCATTCTCTCAGTTCATTTCAGTTTTGGAGTGGTGCTCTCACTGCACGTCACCAAAGCGCACACATATACAAACACAGAGCCAAGTGGACACACAACACCATACACAATGTGCATAACAAAATAGTCCTGTTTGGTTATTCACTTGTAAATGCATGCCACCATATACATTCCTTGATAAAGTAGAGCCCGGCAAATTTACATTTGACATATGAAGCTTTTAAGACAAGCTTGCTGTCGTGCATAACAGCTGGTCTCCCAACACTGAAGGATTAGTCCTTGATGCTACAAGAAAGTCGGCACCATACTCAAGATCTATCTTACAACAACACACAAACTTGCAAAATATGTGCACACACATAGAGATGCAAACATCAACACACACTAAAGAAAACATTATCATGCACGCGTACAAATATACATACACACAAAAATGAATGCTAAGTGGAAGCAGGGAGAGCCACAAACAGCTAACAGGAATAGGCATCACTGGGATTCGGGGCAGAGCCCACTGCATACCAAATAGGCAGGTACAGATGGCAACCTCAGGGCTAAACACACCCCAAGGGCCTGTCTGCACATGTGTGTATTTGTGTGTGTGCTGATAAAGTGAGGTGGAACAGCATGTGGTGAAAAAAAAGAAAAGAGGAAAAGGTCAAGTGCTTGTCCAACTGCTAACAGCCACTCCCTCCTCCCTGTCATTATCTACATTCTTTTATCTATCCTTGCCTACAGCTCACACTTTCACTCTGTGAAAAGAGTACATGTGGAGTTATACACTGAACAAAATTATAAACGCAACACTTTTGTTTTTGCCCCCATTCATCATGAGCTGAACTCAAAGATCTAAGACTTTCTCTATGTCTCTGTATAAACAAAAGGCCTATTTCTCTCAAATATTGTTCACAAATCTGTCAAAATCTGTGTTAGTGAGCACTTCTGCTTTGCCAAGATTATCCATCCACCTCACAGGTGTGGCATATCAAAATGCTGATCAGATAGCATGGGTATTGTACAGGTGTACTTTAGGCTGGCCACAATAAAAGGCCACTCGAAAATGTGCAGTTTCATTTTTTTGGTTAACTGAGGAAAATCTTTATTTTTTTAAGGTGAGCTGATGGGTTAGATTGAGGAATGAAATTATGGGATGGAGATGGGGGAATGTAAGAGGAGAATATGCAGCCGCCAGTGAACTGTTTAAATGAAGAAGTCATTGGAAACTTATAGCTGTTTGAAAGAACCTAAAATCTAAAACATGTTACCCAAGTGTGGAACATCCTTTGCCCTGAAAACACACCAAGTGGAAACAAATTTCTGTCACGCCTGCACAGCTCCTGTTACACTTTGTCATGCCATTTTGTGTCACAAGAATCCTTATTTTATTTTATTCATTTGACATGGATGGGTTATTGATCACATTTGATAGGACACCTTGAGCATTAAGATGTGATTAGTCCCGAATGGTGCTGGATATCTGTCTGAAGGGGGGGACAAGACACATCTGCCAGAGCAAATAAAATATGAGCTTTCAGATTTGTCTGGTTTTTATAGGCTAGACACCCGTAGCACCCAACAGACTCGTAATACAGACAGAGTTAATGCGCGTAGATGCTGGGAAATTGGACATAAGTGTATCCAGGTGATTCCAGATCGGCACATCCCGGCTACTGCAGCTAATTCTGTTTGTATGACACATCCAGTATGTATGACCTGATGAATTTCAATCTGATCCAGTTCTTCAATAGTGGAAATAGTGGAACATCTGTTAGATATCTGCTGTTAGCGGTGAAAGGTTGCAGATGTGGGTAAGCACTTCCAGGGGAAAGCTCTAGTGACTTGCCACTTGCTGTTGCTGCAAAAAAATTGGCCTTTATACTTGTACGATTCACAGTGGAAGTCAGCAGTGGTGGATGAAGTACTGAGCTCTTTCACTAAAGTAAAAATACAAATAAAGAATATAAGAATAAGAATAAAATCAAGAACTAAGAAATGTTACTTAAATGAGTGTATGAAAGTATAATTAGGAAAATGTACTATTAAAAGTAAGTACTCAAAGCAGAAAGAAAAATTTCCCCTGTGACTGTTATACTATTATATATTATATCATTAAATTATTATTACTCATGTATTAAAGTAAAAGCGGGATTTTACTGTTGTAGTTAGTTGAGGTTGAGCTATTTTGTATCAGACTGCAATTAATGACTTTTTTCATTATGGATTACAGTTTTTCTCAATTGCTTAAACACTATAACCAGACTTTTAAACTAAAAGTTCAAAACCATAACTCCATTGTTCAAAAAGCACACACAAATCCCTTAATTTTTCATTGCCTACACCATGTAGTCATTTAGAAAGCACCAACATTCAGTATTGTTCACTCAAGTCAGCAAAGCTTGAGCTCAATTAGCACACAACTACCCAGGCAATCACACACCAATCAGTACCTTCAATAGATAGATATAAGGGCCGGAGTTAGTTCATTCAGTTTTGCAACTTTGGATCCAGAGAGATGTGAAGGAAGAGGTTGAGGACACCAGAAAGGAGGAGGAGAAGGAGGAGGAAGAGCAGTAGGGAGAGAAGAAAGAGGAACAGTAGGATTTGGAGTAGGGGTAGGAAGAGAAAGAAGAGGAGTGGAGTGAGGAGGTGGAGGAGGAGCAGGAAGAGAAAGTAGAGGATGAGGTGGAGGATGAGAATCTCTGGCCTTTCCCAGACCAAAGACAGGATGCTAGGGCAGAACAATTTGTTGTTTGGTGTGTTGTACTGCACACTAAGGAATAAAAAATGTGCAAATGTATACATGTGTTGTTTCTTTTGTTGTGTTCATCATGTAAAAATGTTTTTAAGTATTGTTTTGACTTTATCTGACCAGTGTTTAAGAGTGTATTATAATGTGTGTGTTTCTGAGGGTAGTGTTTAGAGTTTCTAAATACAGATGCATGATTTCAATGATTTCATGTTTAAGCAATTGAAAAATAAAAACTGGAATCTGCTAATAATTTTCTCCATTAATTGATTGTGAAAATTCTGAAAATAGTGAGAAATGTCACAATGAATGACTTCCCAATTAAATTTCAATTAACGAATGTACTAGCTTTACTTGTATAACTTGTTGGGTTTAAAATATATTTTGTAAGTTCATCATGTTTTGTGTGTAAAAATCTTACAGTTTTTCTCAATTGTTTACACACAAATTCTGGTACTTGAGAAACAATGACCACAACATGTAACTCATTCACCAACCCCCTGAACCAATTCTGCTAAACTACAAGCACAATTCCTGCTTTACACTCAAATTGCAGTTCTAAAACACACTTTTTTCAAAACACTACACACAATTCTCTGCTTTTGGCACAAGTTTCATGCAGAAAATATCACAAGGAACACACTGCCATTCAAATATGCACACTGACTCATCACAAGGGCAAACACCCGTCACACAGTTTTCCAATTAGCAATCAGAGCTTTAACATAAAAGGGCAACAGGTGAGCTCTTCAATGGAGCAATGGATGCCAACATTGGAAACAGAGGCAGACGACGACGACGACGACGACGACGACGACGACGACGGTTGATCATGTGGTCAACCATGGTCTAACAATGAGGGAGGCTGGGCAAAGAGTACAGCCAAATCTGAGCAGGTACACTATAGCATCCATCATCCGGACTTTCCGAAATGAGAATAGGTAAGAAATCTACTCTCACTGGCAAATTGCAGTACCTCACTGATGTCGCAGTAGAGTGAAAGGCATTGTTCAGCCCTTGCAAACCCCCGCTGAAGTACTATGTTCATTTTGTACAACAAGGCAGTTAAATGTCACTGATTATTCCTTTAAGAGAGCTGCGGCCTTGGGCACTGAAGACATCAAAGAACTCAGTACAAGGCAATGATCTGTTGCATGCTTAAGGACCACACAGAAACTTCAGCCCTCTACTTCTAGTTTTTTTTTTTTTTTTTTTTTTTTTTTTTACACAAAAGGACAAACTTACTAGGTGCAGGATTTTGCTACTGGTTGAAATGAAAACGCATCTTCTATTCACATTCTGTACATTTGACAATAATTTTGCAATTTTTGGTTTTAGCGTGCATACAATATACAGTTTAAAAGTGTTCTTTAGAAATAGGTAATAAATCATATTATTTAACAAATGCTTTATTAATGCTTTATAAGTTAGTAATAAACCATTAATAAGAACAAGTGTTGAGTTGCCAGGTTGTGGGAAAATCCCTTTGATTGGTATAAATCCTCTTCTAGAGAAATATTGGATAGCAGTCAGATATTTTAAGTAAAAGAAGCAATACTACAATGTGGTTCAAGTAAAAGTCCTGCATTCAGGACTCTTACAAGAAATCTTACTTAAGTAAAAGCAGTGCTTGACGTGGGCACTTGTTGAAACATGTTCCACTTCATAAAGTCGATAAGTGTCATTTTTCATGAACTGACCAGTCACAGCCTGAATGGGGCAAGATTAAAAAGTGTTGACGTGCTACAGTAAACTTTCAAATGTTGAACTCATTGTTATGCATAAATGGTTATGATTTTTGGCGAGTTAGTACTTAGGATTAGCATATTAGATACTAACTACCAATAAAGACTGTTTTTGCACAAGGATTTAATGAAAGAACAAACCTAAGTAAACCAAGGTATAAGAAGAAGCAAAACGATTAGAATGTACAGTGTGAGTTCTTCAGAAGAAGCAAGCTTGGTAGGCTGCAAAAAGACTGAAGAAGACGTCAAAGAAAAACGAGGAAGAGAAAACAAGAGAGTGACCGAGGATGAGCATGGGTGGCAAGCTAGCCAAAAAAGCTAGACAACAACCAACACGAGGGAACTTACAGAAACGTTACTGGTGTCCGAGTGTGTTATGTAGTTAGTCTTGTGTTGTCAGCCGCACTTGGCTTGATGCACTTGCTTGTCTCAGCAAAATTATCGACTTGCTAAGAGTACTAGCACTTATTTTTAGAATAAAAGTACAAAAGTATTAGTATGAAAATATATGTAATATAAGTACTTCAAGTACTCATTATGCAGAAGGACCCATTTCAGAATAACATATTATATTTCTGGAGTAGCTATAATTATTGATGCATTAATGTGTACATAGCTTAATATAGCCTATCAGCTGATACAAGGTACAAGGTTGTTTGTCATTTTACAGCACAAGGTTGTATAACGGAACAAAGTTTGTAGTCCCTTCATGAGACACACACAGAACTTAACATATACTTAAGTGTATATTGAAATATGGTAACAAATAAAATAAAACAATATATACATACCCATATCCACCCAAAACATTCTGCATTGCATTTTTTTAATTTGCATCTAGGTGAATGTAGAAACAGCAGAAACAAGATGATAATGGTGGTGGTGATGGAGCAGTGAATAAGACACATGCCTTTGGTGTGAGAGACATATGTTCAATTCCCCACTGTGACACATCCACCAATGTGTCCCTGTGTCCCATTTAACCCCTAAGTTGCTCTAGAGGAGTGCGACCTCTGACATATATAGCAATTGCACGTCGCGTTGGATAAAAGCGTCAGCTAAATGAATAAATGTAATAATATGGCTTTATCTTCACATTAACAAGACATTTGGGAAACAGGGTCCATCTTGACTGTGTTTAAGCACTAAGCATTATCGATGTAAAACACACAGTTCACCTCCTCACATCTTGCCCAAGTCTTGCGCTGACAGCTCGGAACATGAACTGCCCGTTGAGTGCTTGATCCGGGATGTTGATGAGGCAGGTCTCTGTGAAGATGTGGGCTCAACAGTCTCTAATTTCGGTTGCTTGGCCAACCTGAGTCCCATTTTGTCCAGACCGGACCTTTAGTAGCAGCCTTAAGTCAGAGCTGGACCAGCATGGTGAAGGTGGAGCTAATTTGAATTACTTTATTTTCTGAGTAGCCTAACAATAATATTTCATAATTTTATTAGTTGCTTTATATTTTGTATTCATAATATAAATCTGCAAAGTAACTAGGAACTAAAGTTATGAAATAAATATATTATAGTGGAGTAAAAAGTACAATATTTACCTCTGTAATGTAGTTGAGCAGAAACATAATGTCACATGAAACGGGAGCATCTGCCTAACCTAACAGATTGAAACTTTGCTCGTTCCTGAGTATGATGTCTCCATCTGTTGAATGACAAAATCAATAATGGTGAATGGAGGGAAACAAACATATTGCCAGTTGTAGCATGAGTGAAGAGATAACAACTTGTCCTCCCTCACAGTTTTTCATGATGGCTCGTGGACTGGTGTGAATGTCTTATTGATTGGTAATGTCATTTAACTGCTGCTGCTTTTCCCAATGGGCTTGTTGTATTTGTTATATATTTCTACTGATGCTGAGGTCACACAGACACAGCTGGTGGCACATCTAGATTAGTGTGGGTGATAACTCGTCACGCTTATCCTTACATAAATTGGCTATTTTTAATCAAGTGAAGCTCTTTCTAATATTCTGTTGTCTCCTATATGTAATCATCTGAGATGGAGGAGAGGCACATCTAAACAGGAAAAAGTAATAGATACACCTTTGAATTTAGTGTGTTGCATCCATGCTACTTTTTTACACTGAGAGGTTACTTCTTCCCTAAATAAGATTGATTATTAAAGTTATTAGTAGTGTAATATATTTATGAATAAATATCTGTTAATAGCTTAATGTACTCGTGTTATGGTGTTTGGCTAATAAATAGTCAGAAGGTAAAAATATTTTAGATTTTAGTTTAGGAAACCAATTTGGATTGTTGGGATTTCGGTTTATATTCATTTCTGAAATATTTTCAGGTAGAAATTAATGATATTCTAAGGGATTTGTATTAGCAGTATTTGGGTACATATGACTCAAATTTGGGGTTAATGATTTGGTTTTATTTGGGGTTTTTTATGTTTTCTCAATGGACACATGTCCAAATGTATTGTAGGCCTATAGCTTGTCCTAAAATGTTAATTTTACATTTTTTATTTACTTTTGATCTTGAATTTATATCCTTTATTTCAATTTGATTCAAGGACATGCCACACATCAAGTAAAGTACATTTTATTTATATAGCCCAATATCACAAATTTGCCACAGCATATAACATCCTTTATCCTTAACATATTGTTTGTGTATGTGACAAATACACTTTTAAATCCTTGAATTTTTGAGTAAATAAATAGATCAAATATCAAAGTACTTTAATGGCTTATATGCTTTACACTTTACAAAATAACATTACATATACCCTTATTTGTACCTCAATATGACCGTAATTTCGTAATTTTTCAATGAAACTGCTTATTTAGGTATTCACCCCAAACATGGGGATAGTGAATGTATGCATTTAAAAAAAAGGTATTTTTAATAGATTATAGGCATGGGCGTTTTTATCCATCTTTTAATTTAGAAGGGACCTACATACTTAATTAATTTCTCAAATAAGGTGGTTTTCATGTTTGTTTTTTGTTTGTTTATCAATCATTTATAAGGTGATTTACTCCTTAAAACCCCTGAAACCATTAACATACTATGATATATTATAATCCATTCCTCCATATAATCCCACTAAAATACCTTAATTACATCATTATCAATGGATAAATTAATTAAATATTGTAATATAAATAAGGAAAGTTTTGCATCTTCATATTGATTGGTTCTCACAAAACAAACAGTTAAATCAACTATTTTTGCACCTGTCCTCTGCCTCATCATAACACAGCATCACACCCATACACACCTGTGGTTTATCTTAAGTCTTGAAGTCACAGCCAGTTTGTGTCTCACCTGCTGTTCTCTTGCCCACCAGTAGGAGGGGCAGTTGTTGTTGTAATAATGAAATGCACCTTACATATCCAAGTGCCCTTTCCCACTGCTGTGTGTAATAGAGGACAGTGAATGCTTATAAGGCCTTTCTCTGGAGCCCACATACTCCAGATTCCCCCATGTTATCTGCCCAGTAAATCTTAATTTCTTTGTTGTTCTCTCTCACTCCTCCTGGATCACAAACACTCCTAGTAAGCAGTCACAACTTCTGGTTCAGGTTGTGTTGTTGCTGCATAAAAAGTGTGTTGATTTGGAAAAGCTGCTGGTGTTGCAGGTTTCGAGTGTGTCTGTTTGTGCGGGCACATGTGGGTTTGTGTTAGCGTGTGTCAAGCTTCTCAGTGAGTGTTATCCTTTGTGTGAACAGGGTTGTTGGTGGGGCTGGGACTGCGCGGGTTGACATAGTGCTGAGTTGCATGGGAAAGGGATTGGCGTGCTGTGTTTGTGGACTCAGACAAGCATGGGGCAAACCAAGTTCGACAGGAGACATCATAGGCAGAAAAACAACAAGATTAGGGATCAGCCCTCCCGCTCTTTGCCTGCTCTCCCCTCACCCTTCATCAGTTGGCTGTCCGTGAACTCATCTCTGTTCTTTCTTTTCAATTCACCTCACCTCCACTCACTGCTCTCCACCTTTGTTCCCTTATTCAACACCACCTCTTCTTTTCTACCTCCAACACTGTCTGCTTGCACAGACCTTGCTTAATTCATTTTTACATCGTCACATCCACTGTTTTCTGAGTATTTTGTCTGGCATTTTCTCAAACAGATGGTTTACTGGTTACGCAACACATTTATCCATGTAAGCGTGAATATGTCTGAAGTGCTCTGCACATGTTAGGGCTGAATTGAACATTCTCCCTCTCAAAGGAATCACACTGATGCTGATCCTCTTTGTAGGGGAGGTGATGTAAAGTTTTTGTCAAGTGCAAGCAGAATCTGACGATGTTGTCATTTCAACAAGCCACGGCCATTTCATTCCACTTCGAAGAGGATTTGTTTTTGAGGGATAATACAGAACAAATACGTGATATCACCCATCTAACCGTCTATGAATACCGAGGAGAGGTTGCAGGGTGAATACAAATTACCAAATGTGTCACATACACACATTTTCCTACTATAACCAGTGATTAGAAGTGTAAACAAGTCTTCTTCTGCAATGGTTTAATGGCAAACGACTGACAACTTATGTTGATGAAGATCATGTGATAGGATTATACTGTAAGCCTCAAACTGTCACTAAATGGATCTTATGGTTTTCTCCACAGCAGAAAGATTGATTCCACGATGCCTGGTCACTTCATAATTACCTTGAGGTGTCCTTCCTCTCCCCCTGTCCTCTCCCCCTCACCAGCTAATGACCTTTCACTCTGACAGACAGACAGATGACTCCATTTTGCCCCCACTGTGCAGATGTCAAAGGGATGATAAAAGAGAAGAAAGAAGGATGCGATGAAGAGATGAGGGGCTTAGCAGGATTTGACAGAACACTGTTGGAGAGGAGTGGAGCCGAGAGGATGGATGGATCAGCAAAAAGTACACAGGAAGGATAGTACTGTTTCTCACCGGTCTCAATAGCCCCTTTCACATGCAGGAATAACAACGTTTGTCATATTAACTTATTGTTTGTTCTCACCTCTGACACCTCCAGCTCCTACTCATTTCTCCCCAGGCCATTTTTGTCCCCTTCATCTGTCCAGATCTGCCGTCCTCCAGCTGCCCACCAAGTCTCCTTTCCTCATCACCTGACTGCCCCACCCATCCACATACCTGTTCCCACTTCTCATCAGCACGGCAGTCACATGAGCTTCCCCACCCATCTCCCCACCTGCACCTAATTCCCTAATCACCCTTTCACTACTTCCAGTTCACTTCCTTTGTTCCCTGCCAGATCGTTATATAGATATGTTTGATAGGTTGCCGTGTGCTTCCTGTCTTGCTCTCTTGCGTGCTACCCACTGCATCCTGTTCCTCTGTTATACCTGAGACCTTTCACCTGCCTATTTTGGACCTTGCCTGCTAATTGTTGGATTTGTTGGCCTGTCTCACCATCCTGTGAGCCTTTGTACTGCATTGTGTTAACAAAATCACTGAATTGCATCAGCCCTGCATCTGACTCGTATCCCCTGTGTTCCTATTACCTTGCTAAGCATCAGTCATGACAGAAATGCCCTTTCACTATGTTGGTTTTGGTCTTTTCATGAGATCTTTGACAATAACTTTTTCTTTTCTTTTACTTAAGACCTATAGTTTATTTCATTTTTCTATTTATCTATTTTGGTGGGGGCACGGAACGTAACACAGGAGGCTGAATGCACTTCACATAATCTCGTTGTATATCAAATGAATATAGTAAAAGAAATTAAAAGTACTGCAAGACAAGAAGCATAAATAGAAAATTAACAATAAAATTTGAAAAAAGTGTTTTTAAAAATGAAAGAGCTGTACAGTTCATGAATGCAGGAATGTGCAAACTATTGTCAATTTATGGAAAGAAGAATGTCCATTAAAACACATACTCGCCTTTACCAGTTTTCTAAATTTCACATTTAGACATTATACTTTCACACAGAATTTCCATATTTATCCAAAAAAGGTTACAGGTGTATTGGTATAGTATGCCTATTAGTTAGTTTAATATAAACTGAAAGGTGCCCTCTGTTTTAGATTGTATAATCAATATCAACATCTCATTTTCTGGTATTCCATTTCCCAAGATCGTCAGACCCTGATAGTGGCTGGAGCAACTTAATCAGCAGTTTAAGGAAAACACTTTTGCTCCTCTGGCTGACAATGAAGGACAATGAAGACAGCTGCTTTACCTCTAGCTGTGTGACTGGAGCTCAGTATGAACACGTATTTACATTTCAGTCAATAGAGTATTCACTCATCTGTTTGAATGACCTTGTAAAGTCAGTAATCCCTGCTTCACAATGAATAAATACATAAACAATGAAATTTCATCTGCTCGCAGTCACTCATTTTGAAAGAAAGTGAGACAAGAGGGAAAAAGAGAGCGGCATGTGACTCGGATTTCACAGTAATTCACTGACTGAATTGCACTCTCATATAGAGTGCAGAAACTGTTGTTTGTTACCACATGGTAGTGATGGTAATGACACAATCCATAATGTACTTGTGCAGCAAACAGCAAGACAATCAATGTGTCTGACCAATTACTGTATTGCCCCTTGTTAAATGTTATATGTTCTTGAAACTGAGTTAACAGAAGAACTCAAAAAACCTGAGCAGTAAATGCAATCTGTGTCAGCACCGCGTCTGTGTATCTGTTTTTGTTTTGTTTTTTTCCTTCAGTATTAGTTCCAGCTCTGCAGAATACAGCAAATTTCAAGGAGTGGAAAACAACCCTAAGAGATAATACTGTTTCTTGTCTTCAATCTGATGTTTTATTCAGAGATGAGTTGAGTTCACTTCACTCTGCTATAGTGATTTATATAGGGCCTGCTTGAACAAATGAGGGTTTTTTTCCTCCTCAACGCAAAGACAAAGACAGAAGGAGGGGAAAGCTATTTGCAATTTGGAGCATCAATAAAAATGCAAATAGTGGGAAACCATTTCTCAGCTTTGACAATGGAGGCGTTGTCATTGCAGCGCCCAAAGACAGCGAGACGGATGGACCCACCCGAATCCACAGCCCAGAATCCTTTATCTTTAAACTGAAACACTCACAGAGGAGATGATTTCATTCTTTCTGCAAGTGCTGCTTTTCATAAAGATGTTATGTTGCCAGTGACTCTCTGCGCAAGAGCAGATGTTGGACTGACCTTATGGTGGAGGTGTCACTGTTTACGTGAGGGCCAAGGTCTGTCAATCAATCAGTACGTACGGGATGTCCTTGAAGAAAAAATATTGAGGGACACGTGTGTTGAAAAAGTTATCATCTGAAGCTCAGGGCTATATTATTGATAAACAAGCAACATTTTGGACAAAGAAGGATCTTTTTGTTAAACTAGTCTAGGCGTCTGTAACTTGTTAAAAAAAGAAAGGTTGATTGCTTGCTAAATCCCTCCCTTGAACAGCGAGTGTCAAATATTAGTTGAGCAACCATAACTAAGCATATTTCATGTTGAAGCACTGTGCATGGGACTCTAGTCAGAGATACTCTCTAATAGATTAAACAATGTGTTTATCTGCTGTAATGTAAGCTGCAAACATTAGCTTGTGTGACTAACAAGCCTACTACCTACAGCAGCAACCTAACCCAGTGTTGCTTCCAAGGCCAAGTAACCGATCATTAGTTTTGTAAGGTTAGAGGTAACTTAAAAAAATATTATCCCACTTTGCGGAAGCTGCTCCTGGATGTTATTACAGTTCAGGCTAACATTAGCAGTTCTGTCCTGGTCTTTTTGGGGACATTTGCCAAAAACAACATTAGTTCTCATCCTAAAAGCTTTTCTTTTGTAACGTTAAAAGTACTGTTGTGTAACAATATAGCATTACTAGCGCTAAAATGCATTACAAGAACAATGCTGTTTCTGAATTTCCGTGTCTGCTACATGGATCATCAACTGATGAGGATGGTGACATTTTACCTGAGACATATCATATGTAGCTATAGCCTCACACTTTGAGCGCAGTATAATTGATATATATATAGAGTATATATATTTCCATGAGCATGTTGAAACAGCGTGTGGGGGGATCCAGCATAGACTCTCAGAGAGATACGCTTATTTTAAAGAGTTTTTTTGTCTTTTTTACGGAAATAGCTTGAAAACAGACAACTGTGCTGTGAGCAAAATTACTGACTGAAATTTTTTTTCTTTGCCGTTTTAACTCCAAAACCCGCCGATGTTATTGTTTCAAGTCTCAGCGGCATCTTGATTATTGATGCCTGCTCTCGACATTTCTGCAGAGAGGAAACATGCCGCTTGAGAACACATTGTGTTTTTAGCGATTTTGTGGCCGACCCTTTGGAGATACATAGACATGCAGGTACCAAATCAAAGGTCTGATCAAGACGGATCGATTGATGCCCCCCATCACTGTGGGATGTTCCGTTCTCAATCTACTGGCCTGTAAAGCATGGGTGTGACAGAAAATGTACCTGTGCTCAACAAGTTAAAAACTTGTGAACAAATGTAACAGTTCTACCACGAGGTTGTGCTACTGCACGTCCTGGCTCAAACTTCAGGTACTCACCTGTTCCCGTTCTTGCCTGCCAGCTAATCTCTGTTGGTAGAGAGAGAGGAGGGAGATTGAGAAGCTCGGGTGCCTCTCAAGCAGCCGTGTGCTGAATTGTAGCTCGTCAGTGTCACTTGTCGTGAACCAACCAATCACAGCCTGGATGGGACAGGACATTTAAAAATATTGACAGCTAGGTGTCATTTTCGCTGGGGACAGGTCAGAATCAGAATGTCTCCATCATTATTTGAAAACTTTTGTTAAAAATATTCTGAACAACAGCAACTAGAAATGTTAAATAACAAATGAAACAATGCACAATAAGAAAACAAGCAATGCAATGAGTGAGTACTGGCACCTACGTTTTTCCACTTTAAGCACTGGACGCAGCTGATAAAATCTTGTAGTGACAGTTGTCATGTCAGCTGGAGGAATCAGTGGTTGGCATCTAGAAATGAGAAGCCTGCTTTTGTCTACATCTGCCTGAATTTCAAGGACCCATTGTTAAAAAAACTGGTAAAAAAGAGGTAAATCTGTGTCAAATGTGCCTACTGTTATCAGTCAGACAATCCATCAGTCTGTCAGCCTTGCAGGCTTTTTACTCCAGTAGAAAGCATTCACATAAGCCGCTACCTGTGGCACATATGGAGAAAACAAACCCAATACTTCACTGAACAGTCTCTGGATCAGCTCCTGATGGCAGTGGCAAGAAAGTGAGCAGCTGGTTGAGGACAGCAGGACCTTGAGGCAGATGCATTAAGAAGCATGTGAAGTCAATGAGAGTTTTTCTTTTCCCTGACTTGGTGTTTCCATGCTTGCTGATTCTCCCTCTGAGTGGAGTAAGTGCACAGGTAAGCTTCCAGCTTATTGGTCCAGACTGAGATGGAAGAAATTCTTTATCGGCTCTGACGTGCAGCCCAGTGATTTTTTTTTTGTGACTGTGCAAATAGAAAAGCAGACATGGATGTTTTTTAGCGTGCGTGCAGACACACACTCAGGTGTTTGTCACCTTGTAGTGAGATCAAAAGGTAAAGTCCATCCTTGGGGTGCAAAAGTTCTCCACTTATCCTGTTATTCTAAAACTCCTGCCTGTAAAGTTTTGAATGTTTCTCTGAATATTATATTGCTAATCAGCTTATCAGACATTAACAACATCAAAAGTCACAACTACATCACGTCTGAAATATCACGCAGTTCTATACAGTGAAAGCCTCGTAAAAGACTGACACACTGGAGCACTCTTGACCCCCAAGGGAATATACGGATTTAACGTCAAAGTCAAAGTTAACACCTTGCTGTCTCTGTCTTATATTTCTTGTCATTTCCTCCCACTCGTCACTTTCTACTCTCTGATCTGCATGTATGCATACGTGCAATAATTTCCAACATGTACAGAGTACAAACCCTGCTGTAAACCCTACCCAACTGTTGTCACAACTGCAATTGTGTACATGTGTGTGTGTAAGAAAGTACCAATGTGTGTCCTCACTGCTTGGCAGTAATGCAGTAAAGTTAAGGCAGAGTGAATGATCACCCTGTTTATGGGGATTTGATTGCAACCCAGAAACCAGCCCACATTCTCCGTCTGTCAGCTGCCAGCGAGCAGCCTGGCGTCAACATTTTACTCCCTGAAACGCCTTTTTTCCTTTTCCTTCTCGTTGCCTCTCCCTCCTGATCCTTTTTCCCAATCCTCTCCCTTTCTCAACAAATATATTTATTTGTGCCCCCTCTCCCCTTCTCTTTCTGTATGTGCTCTGATTTCCCTGGGAAGTCAGCTGCAGCATACGTACGCCTTCTCTTCTCTTAAAAAATAAAAATAAAAAGACAAATAGGCACACACACTCACACTTGAACACACATACACACACCACTATGCATATATATATGCACATGCACATACACAAGATTATATCATGTGGATTACCTGGGAATGTCGACGTCTGGATGTAATAATTTAAATATGTGTTTACTCTGAGCTCCCAGTCGGCCAGTATGTGGTAACAGAAGTTTATGAAACCAAATTAATTATCTGTGCCAGTTCCCACAGGATCAACAAAACAAACTGCTCATCACAAATTTGTACAGAAGATTGGAAAGTTAGTCCCCTCAGACCTGAAGCAATGTTTTCCTGTGTGTGTCATGGAGACTCTTCACACGTGTGTGTGTGTGTGTGTGTGTGTGTGTGTGTCTTGTGTTTGTCTATTTGTGGGGACCAAAATGCTGGTGTGTGTGTATTTGTGTATGATGGATTGTGTGTGTGTTTATGTGTGTTTCATGCAACATGGATTATGTCAGGGATTGAACCGCCGACCTTCTGATTAACAGCCAACCCGCTCTACCTCCTGAACCACAGCCGCGTCATTAGAGTCTTGTCAATGTGGAATTTTTGAATGAAGTTGCCTTAAACAAAAAAGGTGTTGCTGGTCCTTTTTGCACAGCAATTCAGTAATAGAATCAAATTTCAATCATTGTGTCCAAATATTTACAATTGGTAACCGTGTCCACTGCCTGTCCGTTGACAACATTGCTCTGAGGAGTTCTTATCTTAGTTACTATCCTTAAAATCAATAAATGGATATACATATATACACATCAGTATGATTACTTGTACAAAACATGTACAATCATACTTGTTGAGTTGATGTGTAATGTAAAAATATTTAGTTAAACAAAAGTTTAAAAACATGGGTGCCCTGTGGGTCTAGGGGTTTAATGATGAGCCCCAACCTGCTTGGGGTCCAGCTGTGGACCATTCTAAGTCATTCCCCATTTCTCTTATTCTCCTCTCGTTTCCTTGTATCTCTCTACTATTAGCTCTCTAGAAGAAATCTACAACTATTTCCAGCTCATCTAATAAATAAAGATTATTCTTGATCTATACATTTGACTTCCATTGAAAAGGTGTAGTGACTTTGGAAACAGCAAGATGGCAATCCGCCTTAGAACCTCTGTTAACAAAGCTGAGACTCTAAATGATATTGTATGCTTCAAACAAACTACTTAATACGAAGTGTCTCTCAAATATGACTAAAGGCAAAAGTGTTTATAGCTGCTCCAAAAGGACATTCTTGAAGCCGGTGTGAAAAGCCTGCATTTGTAGAGAAAGTCAAAACACAATGAACTGTATGTATGGAGATGATGGCAAAGACTTTCTCTCACACATAGTCTCTCCTCAGAGACATTCATGGTGTTGCATTCAGTTGTTGGGGGTGGGGATGGTGCAGTGGATAAGACGCATGCCTTTGGTGTGAGAGACCCGGGTTCAATCCCCGACTGTGACCCATCTACCATTGTGTCCCTGAGCAAGACACTTAACCCCTAGTTGCTCCAGAGGCATGCAACCTCTAACATGTCTAGCAATTCTAAGTCGCTTTGGATAAAAGCGTCAGATAAATGTAATGTACTCATAAAAAGTGATGGAAGAAGTTTTGTAAAGAATGAAATTGAGAGAGAAGTTCTAATCCTGCTATTTTCTCACCTCCACACAGTGAAATCACTGCGTGAAGTGGGTGTGATAGTCGTATTTTTGGTAACAGAAAGACAGATATTAGAAAAGTGTTGGGGGAAGGGGGGTTCAAACGCTGTTTTACAATCTAACAAAGACTTTGAAGCATACTGATGCCTTTAAATTAATGAAATATTCATCAACTCATACCTAAAAAAGGAAAACCCTAAACAAATTCACTTCACAGCATCACTTCCTCTGTGTTTCCATCCTGCGTTTCAATCCAATCTCTATGAGCAGCTGCAAAAGTCTTACCTCTCTTGTTGACAAAAGTATTCTCACAAGGCCAGAACTGACCCTTCGCTAATCCACGCCACCCATAGTTACTGTTGCTAAGTTCGACAAACTGTTGGACCTGTCAGACTTTTAGCACGGCGCTGCCACTGTCTGTTACTGCAGTCCTTGGAGAAATATTGTCTCATTTTTGGAAAAAGCGATCTCAGAAAGAAGCAGACAGTTTTGCAGTTGCATTTGAAGGTTATAATTAGGCTATTCAAACTGATGTAAAAAAAATAAAGACAGAAGCTCAAGCCTACCGATCACAGTAAATCATATTATTATCAACCACCATATTATTATTGACTATTGAGAAAGAGGACAACTATATTAAGGATCAACATTGCTTCTGTACAGCTGGGTAGGTCTCAATTCACTGATACAATCATTAAAAAGCAGAACAGTAGGGCTATATAACGTTGAATTCAGTAGTAAGTTAGCTAGCGTTAGCTAACTAACATTACATTAGAAACAACAGACAGCCAACATTTTCCTGGATTTGTTTTAGGTTTTGGAAAGTGAATAAATCGTGCTTCTACTTTCTACCTCTCTGGGTAGCGACTGTAACTATAAAAGTGCCTCAGGAACAGCTTTGACCATATCTTGGAAAAATACAGCAAAAAAAGCAACAACTCATATTAGAGTCAACGGAGCGCAGCTATGAAAGTGTCAGCCCACAGTTAGAGCCTATACTGCACTGTGACTGGCCAGCTGAGTATTTGGGGCGTGGCTTTGCGAAGGGTCAGTTATGAACAGAAGGCTGGAGTCCAGCTGATATGACTCAGTAAATAGCTAAATCCTTAACGGTACCAGGGGCAGCACAGGATTTTTACAACCGCTAAATTACTTTTTCCGTTTTTGCCGTTTTCAGTCCAAAAATCAGCTGATTTGTTGTTAAAAATATCACTCGATCTTGATTATTGCACAATACCTGGGACCTGTGCCTGCTTTCTCTCGCCTTTATCTGCAGAGAGGTGCTACATCAGGGTGTCCGCGGGGTCTTAAAAAGTCTTAAAAGGTGATAAATCAATTTTGTGAAAATTAAGGCCATTAAAAAGTATTAAAAAGTCTTAATTGCCATTTGACAAGGTATTAAATTTTGAAGATATTTTTGCCAATGTGAAAATCCTGTTTGTCCAAAAGTTCGTTTGCTAAAAGTGTAGGTGAACGTATTTATTTATAATGCATAGCCAAAAATACTAGACAGGCAGTAAGTAGCGACTGTGTGATTCGTCTCTGTAACGTTAGATGCAGGGATCTACCGTGCACCTATTTCACTCTTAAACTCTCCAAAAAATAGATCCGTGCGAACCGGAAAATGATTTACGAGTACAACAGACTGTAATCTCCCACCCTGCGGGACCCGCAATGCTAATTGTCCAAAACATAGTCGGAGTGGCGATCAGGAGTAACGGGATTAACCCAGTTGGCAGGTCACTCTATGGCCACTTGAACAGCCCCGTTCCTGAAAAACTAGAGCGAGATGCACCACCAACAGCTGAATCGTTACAACAGAAGACAATGGAAAATTCAAAGAGTGTGTGGGTTTGGCTAACGTTAGTTGGCAATTTAGCTAAATCGGTGCCTTTTATTTAAACACATTCAACTTTTCATAAAGCTGATATTCTCGTCAAGTTATCACTATATTAAGTTATATACTATATAACTTATATATATGAAATTATATTGAATATAGTAACATAATGAATATATTAATATCAAACTTACAGTTTACTATTAAATTAACAATATACTTTTAATGTAGTGTTATAATATTATACTAATACAGTCATTTAAACTAGTTCCTCCTCCAGGTTGTGCCTGTGCTACACCGCCTACACTACTTATTTATTCACTCCTGGTCTATTTGAATTTTGTTGTTTTCATCAAGTGGTCAATGAAAGTTATCACACATATCATTGCAGGCAAGCTCACATTAGCTAGTTTAAACCAACTAAAACACAAAATTACTCTGTGTTTCACATGATTTGCTGTAATGATGCGTACATAAACGTCATAGCCTATGTAAGACAGTTGCTTTTCGCAGGAAATCTGACCAGTCCCGTCCCTCACATAGAAAACCGACAGGACCGACAATTGCAAGACGGTGGCTTACAGCAACAGACAGGGCAGAGTCCGATCCGCGGCTCTGTTGACGCTGGCAGTGGAGTTGTGGAGGTGGGCGTCAGAGCACCTACTGTCTCTAAAAGCCCTTCATATCCCAGGCTAGGAAATCAGGGGGGCCGACCTCATGTCGAAGGCGGGCCCTCACCAAGTGAGTGGAGTACACCCCAAAGTGATACAGCAGATCTGGTCTTGCTTCGGGAGGGCGGAGGTGGACCTGTTTGCTTCATGACACAACACTCACTGCCCACTGTGGTTCTCAGTTCTGCCAGAGAGGGAAATGGATCCCATAACCTGCTCAATGGGATCCATCCTTTCATTCCTTCAAGGCCTGATGGAGAAGGGACTGTCACATTTAACTATTAAGGTGTATGCAGCAGCTATCTCATCTTGTCATGAGGGGTTTGGCGCCAGACCTATCTTCATCCACCCCCGCCTGAAGCGTTTTCTGCAGGGTGTGAGAAGACAACGATCAGTGTCTCGTGTCTCCGCACCCCAGTGGGACCTGCCACTAGTTTTGGAGGCTCTGAGGTCGAATCCTTACGAGCCCCTGGAGCAGTCCTCCTTGAAGATGCTATATCTTAAGACAGCCTTGTTACTTGCTCTGACCTCTGCCAAGAGGTTGAGTGAGCTGTGCGCCCTGTCGGTTAATCCCACCTGCATGCTGTTTTGTGGTGACCACAGTGCGTCTGTGTTAAGACCGAAATCCTCCTTTGTTCCCAAGAACATAAGGATCTCGTTCAGGTCAAGAACGATACATTTGAATGCCTTCCACCCTCCGCCCCATCTTGGGCCTTGGGAAGCGAGGTTGCATTTGCTGTGTCCGGTACGCGCCCTAACGCATTATGTGGAGCGCATGGCCGCCATTCGACGCACTGATCAACTGTTTGTTTGCTTTGGTGACAGTGCAATCAGGAAGGCTCTATCCAAGAAGCGTCTAGCCGGGCTCCACCTGTGCTAGGGTTACCATATCGTAACCTTCGTTTTGATGGTTTATTGCATTAGAAATATAGCTTTTTTACCAGGTGAGGATGAAAATATCATATTTTTCTTTATTGCATCTCCATTTAGTCTGTCGTGGTAAAATAAATACATATATTTACAATGGATTTTTATTCCTTAGCTTCTGACCTTTCAAAGGACGCCAGAATTATGCATCTAGGCCAGGTTGAGGAGTTATTCCTGATTCATTTTATTTTATTTTAGGCATTTTTCCTGGAAAAAGGAGGCAGTTTCCAACAGGTTAATATATTAACATCCATTTAAACTAAATAAAGCGCAACTCTGTAGAAAAGTTGAAAAGCCAAGGATATGACACCCAAATAATGTAAATATATTAACACATTTTTGGCAGGAGACTAATGTCATTATCTAAACATCATTATTATAAATGTTTCTCTACATGTGCTGTCGTGTGACTTAGTGTCAGAGATCTGAATGTACAGACAACACTTCCACAGTGTTCATAAAACATACACCTCCATCTAGTTCAACAACATCTCTCACACGCACAAACACAAACATAAAGCGGCCATCATCCACTCCTACTGAGCCAGAAATATGCACGTATCCCTTCTCCACTGTCTCAACACAACATTGATATATGAGTTAGCTGTGATGTGTGAGGTTAAGTACAAAGACGGTTGATGCTGATGGCGGTTTATAGTGGGCGGGGGGGTTGCCGGGTGGGCAGGTAGGGTAGAGAGGGAGAGGTTAGGAGAGTGGGTGTCCTGAATGATTCATACAAGCTACTCCCAGAACTGCTGCTGGTGTTGAGTACAGATGGATATGATAGTGCGCGTCTATTGATGTAAAGAGTTTCTCTCTGCTCCATGTTGGAAAGTTCAAAGTTATTGATTTGGCCAGAGAGCGCACACAGAGTAGGTGTTCCAGATACCTGGCCCACCAGCTAATTTTATTTTTATGCAGCATCACAAAGTGATGATGGTGGGACAGCACAAAGAAACCCAGCTCTTCACCTTCGGATCTCCTTCTTTCGTTTCTATCCATCTACATTGTTTCCCACCTGTGCTGGCCTTTCTTGCTCTTGTTCTCCCAGCTTCCTCCTTCCAAGGCTGTGTAAAGTGTGAGATAAAGAATGACAGTGTCGGGTACAGAGGGTAGGCTGGCAGGATCACTGTTTATGGACGTTTGAGCCCAGTCTTTCAGAAAGGTAATTTCACGCTCGGTGGCTCTGACTCCAGTCCCAACGTTATCCCAGTGATTAATTAGGCTTTTTAAACAAACAAACCAGGAGCCAGGTGAAGATGTTAATTATCCCACCGTTATGCAGATAGAATATAGTCACGGCCCTGCAGCGCTGGTTAGCACGTACATACCCATACACATCATAAAAAGGTGGACATACATCTACCTGCACATGATCATGCACTCATACACAAATCTACCTATAAAAGAGAGTTTGATGTTGAACCAAACAAAGAGAAAACCACTCTTCAAATCCTTTTCAACATAACTTATTTTACTACAGCTGTCTTGTATGAACCGGATTCACATTTTTGCTTACCACAAGCTGTCTTATATGATTAGGCAAAAGAAGCAACACTCAAACAATATCTATAATCATCCATACACACACTAAATAGTGTAATCTCTAAGCCATCCAAAGAAACAAACAAGGATCCAAGCATTCTTTTATAACAGACTTGAAACCTGAGTCATCCACTCTCATTCATCCTCATTATATAACAACCATAAGATATATCTCGCTGGAGTCATAGACTCTATATAACTTGGAAAAATACGGGTCCCGTAGGCTAACTTGTAATTCTTTCAAGAAAAAAACATTCTCTCTATAATACATTTTTAAAACCGAGTCACACACATAAAACTGACAACTGAGCAAACTCCATCCACTGCTGAAGACCATGTGATAAAGCTCTGGGAAAAAAAGCTAGCAATGAACCCTGAGCTCTGACTGTTTTCAAGGACACAGGTGTTGTAAAAATACATTTAAAAAGCATAGACTAAGCTGGGGTGTAATCATTATACACTTTGGGGGGTACAAGTGTACGTAATCCGCCGCCTTGTTTTTGTAAAATTTAAAAGCTAAAAAGTGAAGTGATGCTAGGGTGAGGGGGTCTGCACTCGACTGATAGAAGGAAACGGCTAACGTGAGCTTGTAGCTGTCTTTCAAACTCTCGTAAGAAATGCGCAGACTCTACAAAACTAGTACCCGGTCTAGCCACAGCTCCCAATATTCATACTTTGGCTGTGTTTGACATGATAACAATAACCATGAAAAGGAGCAGTGACAGGAGCTGGTTCCATAGCTGTATTTCTATGGAAGTTTCTTACATGCGGCTCCTTCATGTTCACTTTGTTGCAATCAAGCAAAAGATAAGGAGAAGAGAAAGATGGCAGCAGAGGACGCATGGCGAGAAATGTGAAAGGGGTGATTGGGCCTTATGCACGTCTTGTACGAACAGATTTATTCTTAAGTGGCCTGTCCGAGTGATTTAACTGATTTAACTTGCCACATTCACCAATTTTCTCATATTTTGAATTTGGAGTCATTGGAGTCAGGTGAGGGCGGCATGGTGGTGCGGTGGTTAGCCCTGTCGCCTCACAGCAAGAAGGTCGTGGGATCAAACCCTGGTTGCCCGGGCCTTTCTGTGTGGAGTTAGCATGTTCTCTCCGGGGGCTCTGGCTTCCTCCCACCATCCAAAAACATGCAGGCTAGGTTGATTGGTTACCCAAATTGTCCTTAGGTGTGAGTATGAGCGTGAGTGACTGGCGACCTGTCTAGGGTTACCCCGCCTTGCGCGTCAGCTGGGATTGGCTCCAGCCCCCCCACAACCCTGTATGCAGGATAAGCGGTTGACGATGGATGGATGGATGGATGGAGTCATGTGCAATTAGTAGGCTGCCTAAATTTTTCACCAATGGATTGTATATTTCATTGCTTTAAAGCAATTTTGTGTCCAATTTTGTGTCCTAATCCTATATAAATAACACGTCATAATAATATTGACATTAACCTGTTTGACAATGAAATTCAAGTTATAATATAATCTAAATGTATTCATATAGCCGAATTATATCATCATTCATTTAAATGTGCTATTGTTGCTATTGTATAACACTAAAATATTGGATGACTTGGAAGAGAGTGACAGCGCGCTGATATATTGGCAAAACAGATGTGGTTGTAGTCAATAATGGTATAGATTACCACGGGCTGTGCTTCTGCAAACGTGAAACTTGTTATAGCCGTAACATAAACTCGTAAAGTTCTTCTTTATACACCAGGATGTCATATTCATGAACGAACACTTCCTGATGGTGCAGTGCGTGTAGCCTTATATGGTATTATTGGGGTGTTAATTATGTTAATTTACAATTCTCATGAACAATGCTCATTTATCACAGAAGGCATTCATCATGTTTACACATACCATTTACACAGTTATCTGAAGTTAGGACCGTTTGCTAAATCTGACATGACTCGTACAAGCCGAATGTAGGAAAAAAGTAGGAGAATGTTAAGATGAGTATATGAAAATGTTCTTGCATGAGGCCCATCATCTGGGGCACTGTGGTCACCACGAAGCAGCATGCAGCTGGGATGAACCGACAGGGCGCCAGCTCACTCACCCTCTTGGCAGAGTGAGAGCCAGTAACAAGGCTGTCTTGAGAGATAGCATCTTCAAGGAGGACTGTTCCAGGGGCTCGTAGGGGTTTGACCTCAGAGCCTCTAGTACCAGTGGCAGGTCCCACTGGGGTGCGGAGACACGAAGCACCGGTCGTTGTCTTCTGACACCCTGCAGAAAATGCTTCACGAGGGGGTGGGTGAAGACAGGTCTGTTGCCAAACCCCTTATGACAAGATGAGATAGCTGCCGCATACACCTTAATGGTTGAGTGTGACAGTCCCTTCTCCATTAGGCCCTGTAAGAAGGAAAAGATGGATCCCACTGAGCAGGTTATGGGATCTACTTCCTTCTCAATGCACCAGCGCTGAAAGCCCAGCCAC
>NW_024041588.1:0-37596 GCF_014851395.1 Micropterus salmoides | reverse complement strand
AAAGCCTCATGAGAAATCTCATATATGCTTCGTGTTTTTGGGATTTCAACTAGTAACATGACAAATATCATATAATGAGATGACAATGTGGCAAATGAAGATACAAACTTGATCGACTTTGTTCTGATTATTTTATTTACATGCACATACGACAGCAGTCTATTAGGGGATATCAGGTTAGACACATTTATATGTGACTCTTCTTTGTTGTTGTTATATGACAGCACAGTTATTCTTCGGTGTCAGAATAGGTTTGAAGTTTGAAGTTTATTTAATTAAAAAAGGGACAATTTATTTATTTATTTTGTATTTATTAACATGAGGATTTAAATCCATTATTTAAAAGTGCCAGATTTAGCCATACAGCCTAATTTTCATCTGCAGTTCCTGGCTGATTGATGGCATATCAGAAAACATTCGAAGAAAACATACAAAAGCACATAAGCACAAACAGAAAGCACGGGAACACTGATAAATTCACAGAAACACAACATAACACAACACATGACACATACAAAAAACACATAAGCACAAACAATAGTAAAACAATGACAGAAGCACTACTCTAGATCATGATTATCCACTAACCCCTGTTTTATAGCTTTGGAGAAGCAGCTAAGAGATAATGTTCTTAGTTCTATGGGTATAGTGTTCCAGGTGTATGCTGCTCGATAGCAAGGGCTAACTGCCCAAAGGTCCTTTTTCTATTTAAAAAATTATATTTTCTATATAGAAAATATACAGTCACCTCCAACCACCTTTTTTAATGAATTCATTGAGTGGTCAAACCATAGGAAGATATACACACAAGTAAGACATCTGCAATTTGATCATGTATTCCCAGTTTAAAAAGCCATACTAAGTCATTAAGTTTTAATTAGATTAATGATCAGCTTTGGGCCCCAGCTTATTAGATCTATTTGGATGTAAATATTTTGGAGTAATGGTCATTTATATCCTGTGACTGTATGAAATATTTCTCATGCATTCTTGTAAAACCCTGTTAAAAGTTTCTCACATACAGTAAATGGACCAAAAAAAACAAAAACTTAACTGGGTTTTGCCGTTCATGCTCTTCATATAGCGGACAACAGACCTGCCAGCCTATCAAAAACAAATACCTCCTGTGTCCATGGAATACAGTGTATGAACACTCCTCCCGTGATGAGCGCTCTGTCATCACACATGCTGCTGTAGGCAGGCTCTTGTCTTTTGTTTTGACAGTACAAGTCTGCCGTGAATCAGTGTTGTTTGTTCAGGGCGACTGCCCAGCAGGTTTGCAGTGTTTGACAGAGATCTTGGCTCTTACCCTTCTGCTCTGCCTTTCTGTTGTGCTCTGGTGACTCTGCTCTTGTCAAATGCTCTGGTCAAGCAGATGTTTAGGCCATTGTTACTTCACAAATAAAAATGCAACTTTCCAAGACAACGTTTAATTAATACTTGATTGCATTTTTCTCTTTGGAAACACATTAAAAGAAGTCAGCACTGTGAAATCTGTCATCCAGTTGGTTCACATTTAAATTCTTGCTGGGAGCAGAAAAAGCAGAAATCCCTTCAGTTTTCACCACAGAAAATATTTGAATTATTCTTATACCATGTAGTATTTTTAGTGACCTTCGTGTACTCAAACTTGGCAAAGGCTTTCATGATGGGACTTTTTTTCTAAAAATAAGAAAAATGCATCATATTGCTTGCTTGCTTCTTCACTCATTTAAGATAATGAGCCTTTACTGATCTCCAGAGGGGAAATTCAGGTGTTGCAGCAGCACAAGGGCAGAAATAAGTATAGAAAAAGAACAGAGACATTAAATAATTAATAATTAGCAGAATATAAAATAAAAATAGAAACCATGCAAGAGCAATGAAACTCTACATTATAAGACAAGAGTGACATTGTGTGTGATTAGTAGCAGCAAAGTATAGTTTATTTATAACAGTGTACACCAGAATAACATATGATATGTGGTAGGTAATGAGTTAAGTATTTTGACCTTATCATCATTTTTATCCAAGCTGTATAAAGTTGAATGCTTATTGGATTCAAGCATATCAGGTGATGTGTGCAGGCCAGTCAAGTTCTCCACACCAAACTCGCTCATCCATGCAACTTGCTTTGTGCACTGGTGCGCAGTCATGTTGGAAGAGGAAGGGGCCATCCCCAAACTGTTTCCACAAAGTTGGGAGCTTGAAATTGTCCAAAATGTTGTGGTATGCTGAAGCATTAACAGTTCCTTTCACTGGAACTAAGGGGCCAAGCCCAACCCCTGAAAAACAACCCAACACCATAACCCACAATGGCACAATGCAGTTAGGCAAGTACCATTCTCCTGGCAACCGCCAAACCCAGACTCATCCATCGGATTGCCGGACAGAGAAGCGTGATTCATCACAGCATAAATAACAGAGAACACATCTCCACTGCTCTAGTGTCCAGTGGCAGCGTGCTTTACACCACGGCGTTCAAGGCTTTGCATTGCACTTGATTAAAGGTGATTTAAGGCTTGGATGCCGCTGCTCGGCCATGGAAACCCATTCCATGAAGCTCTCTACGCACTGTTCTTGAGCTAATCCAAAGGCCACACAACATTTAGGTCTGTAGCTATTGACTCTGCAGAAAGTTGGTGACTTTCTGCGCACTGTGTGCCTCAGCATTCGCTAAACACACTCTGTGATTTTATGTGGCCTACCACTTGGTGGCTGAGTTTCTGTTGTTCCATTAACAGTAGTAGTGAGGCGATTTCACAAATGGACTTATTGCACAGATTGCAAACTATCACGGTACCACACTTGAATTCACTGAGCTCCTTAGAGCGACCCATTCTTTCACAAATGTTTGTAGAAGCAGTCTGCATGGTGCTTGATTTTATACACCTGTGGCCATGGAAGTGATTGGAACACCTGAATTCAATGATTTGGAGGTGTGTCCTAAAACTTTTGACAATGTAGTGTACATAGCATGAGGTTAGTATAGTAATATTTAAATAATATATGACTCACTCACAATGCTTTGTGTTAGGAAGAGGTTCTAGTTTTTAAACAAAGAACAGTGGAGCACTTTTTCATCTGGACCACAAAGGGTTACAATAAATAAAGTACTGAAAATGGACCCTCCTTTTTACATTGAAATCAATTTATTTAAGAACTCCTTGATTTGCCTGATACTAGTCTTTCTCAAGACATCCCTAACGTACATTTTCTTGATTCTGATTAAATGAAACCCTAATAAACTACTGTCTACAAGGTTAGGGTCATATTTGGCTTTGTGTCCCTGATGACTTTGGTGCATTTCATGTTTGGAAAGTCTCTCCCCAAGAGGGCCAGAACAGTGAAACAGGGTGGTGAAAATTTCTATTGTTCCATTATGAACCAGCAATTTAATAAAGGTCTTTTCATCTTTATCTGGGCTACCTTGAAAGGACCATGAATGTTTCATCCCCTCACCAGCACCCTCTTCGCTTGTTTGATTACCCACCACTGTATTGTTCTCCTCATACTGTATGTTGTTACGGTATTGAAAGTTTCCACTTATATAGCACCCATATAGTATTTTAGTAAAACACTCCATTATTAATTTTGACACATCAGTTTATAAATGTAGAAAACAAATAACATTGTCGTCATAAGATTACTGGCCTATGCATTTTACAGTCTGTTGTGCAATTAGGTTTGACTTTGCAGAACACGTACAGGAATACAGCACAAACAGGAGGTGGGCACTGTTCTTTCAGCATTAATAGAGCTAATTCTTTCTCTACTAGCAATGGCAGATGCTGGAAGAAGTCAAGGCCGCTGGGAAAATTACTGCTGACATGTTTACCTTCATCAGTTGAGCAATAGTGCCCCCCTGTAATATTACTCCCTCGGTAATATTACGGGGAAACAGGGTTTATAGGAAATATATATGAAATATAAGCACAAATACTGTCATTGTTGGGAGACAAGGGCTAATCCCAACATTTTATGTATACATGTTCACTGTATATGTAGCAAGACGAGGGTGTGAATCTGTATTTAAATAAGTTGCCAACAACGCCACCTGGGGAATCTCACCCCAGGAAATAATATTAAGAGATAGGTCACACAGGTTCACCTGAAATAAGGCCAGGGCAGAGAGTGTTTCACATTTAAACAAATTTATTAATTAACAAAATAATTAGAGACAACCAAACCAAAAGTAATTTAACAGAACAAACAAATACCAACTACGTATACCAATTAAGAAGGCATGCCATTACCGAATAAACTAGAAGTATGGGCCTAATAATTTAAAATTATATATTTATTATTAGATTATTATTATTATTATTATTTAAAATACAATGACAAAAAAGGATAAATCAAAACACACCAAAAATGAATCAAAACGTACAAATCAATTAACTTAAACCAAACAAAATGAAAACAAAAAATTGAAAATAACACACACATCCATAACAAAATGCCAACTGTATAAACTAAATATACTATAACTAGACCCAGACAACAAAGAAATGCTAAAACCGGCAAGCCCGCTTAGAGTGAAGACAGAGCCGGAACTGGGCCGAACAGGCAGAGGGCAATCCCACGAGGGGGGGGGGGGGGGGGGGGGGGGGGGGTACACACGAGGCAGACGGAGGGGAAGATTTAGCACCATTAATATTTCGCATGGTATATATTCAATTAAATGGGATGCAATACAAGGGACATGCATACATACCCCAACGGTTCCACACACACATAATCAGCCCACAGGCAAGAGAGAGACAGCCCGCACAGTAAACAATTCGCTCTAAAATAATCAAGGGAGCATTGTGTTTAACCGCGATGCACTAATCGCACACCGCAGACAGTTACATCGGCATGCAAGCAGACAGCACACTTACCACACGGATCGTGAGCAATGTCGTGTGCACATACAGAACGGCGACCAGGCGACTCCACAGGTTTAGAGCCGTTAACCGCCAGCTAAAGTGTTGCGCTACAGGCCGTTACAGCACTCGCTTCAGCACACCACAACAGTCGAGATGCCCAACCCAGGTGAGAGAGAGAGATACAGGTGCATCATCACCTGTACTTATAGGCCACGGCAGCGGCATTCGGTTGTCAGGGCACCAGTGCAGTGCCATATAGTGGCGGAAGGGAGAAGAACCCTCAACCTGCCAAATATAGTTAAACCAACTTATGATATTATGTTGGTTTTGCATGTCATAACGTTTCAGGATGCTAACATTTGTGTTAAAGCAAACATTTCTGCAAACATTACAAATATGCAAACACTGTATTGCATGTACTGTCACAATACAACTAGTCAATAGTCTGACTTGGACAATTAAAGGTTTGTGTGCATCAATAATGTTATAAAAACATGGAAATTTCCAGTATGATCAAGTATCGAATATGATCCTTATTTTCCATCGCTGTAATTTCAACGGTTAACAATAAAATACTGATTTAATGCGAGACTAAAAAACAATGGGATTTGGAATCTATGGTGCTTTGTACAGGTCAAAACTTGATTTAAACACCCTCTTGAGTGTCTTCTTCCTTTGATACCCAGCTTAAACCAGTACACAAAACCTAAAAATATAATTATATGGAATTCATTCTATCTGACAAAGGTTTTAAAGCACTCACAAAGAGACCTCCGCTAAGACACATTCCACAAACAGACTTACATAGTCCATGTTGGATATGGTAGTGTTGTATAATGAATCAAACGTCTACTTGCTTGTCCCAGTGGGACGCATCTGTGGCACATGGCTTTTCATTGCTGGGACACACGTACTTGCTGTGACTGCTCCCATATTGAACACATTTGTGGAGCAAAGTGCTGCCAAGGCCAAACACGGTGAAGAGTAATTAGTCTTTGCATTCATATCATTGTCTGAAGCCAGCAAAAGAGGGAATAAAAAGTCTAGAAAAGAAAGAGGACAGATTTAAGCTCTTTGATAAATACTAATTAATGATTAAACTGTGTTCATTTTTTCTCCAAACACAATGTGTCTCCCTCTCTATAGTTGCTGGCACATTCCCCTCTTTGGCAAAAAGGGCTGACATCGTAATGAGAGTGTGTTCTTTCGCTGTCCTGTAGGGCCGCTTTGGTATTCCCAAGGAAAACTGCACCTCAGCCTGTGTCTACAAATGATATTCCAGCAAGTGCTATATAACATGCCATGTTTAGCAGTGGACACAATTAATGGGCTTGCTTCTTTTGCATGGGTAAAGTGATTTAAGCCATAGCAGGTGCCTCAGAGCGCAAAGAGTTGCTGCACAAAGAGCACTGCTGTCCGGGCTTTGTAGGCAGGATATCCACAGATGTGTAGCCAGACCAGATGGCGTACATCTGAGACAGAGGGAGAAGCTGGAGACAGAGGGATAAAGACACACAGAGTTGCAGGGGGACAAGGACAAGGGCCAGACACAGGCCCACATTAAGCTATGCGAGCTTGGCCATGTGCGCCTGACATTTAGCCGGCCCCCAACTCTCCATCGACTCGCTCTGCGTAGCTCAAAACATGCCTGCAGGCCACAGAGGACAATGACCGCCTTCTCCTTTAACCAGCATCAAAAGGAGAGATGAAAACGGCCACACGATAGAGCGCACGTCAGAAGTGAAAAAACGCAAATGTAATAAATGAATATAGCTCTGTGTTGCGCCTCGTCCTGAGGACCAGCCTTTAAACAAATTGGCCTTGTTCAACCTCTCCCACCCCTCACCCCTTCATATTTGGAGCATAATTTGTCTGGAGACAATTCAAGATATGTGAAGGGAAGTAATGCGTGAAATCAGAAAGAAATCCTCTCTTTGTACCCTTAGTGTCTTTTTACATCTGAGTCCATGTGGTTGCAAAACAATGTGACAAAAAGAATATAAGATGAAAGTATTAGAGAGATTTAAATAACTCTGTCTGCTTGAGAAACAGAGAGACAGAGATAGAGAGAGAGAGACCAAGTAACAGGAATATGTGTCACCCAATTAACGGTTCAGTGCAGCTTGTGGGAGAGACACAGATCAACTATTACCATGCTATAGTAAAAAAGGCACACAGAGGGCTCTAATCTTTAAAGGTGAATAGATGCCCTGCTATGTCCCACAAAGGCTAATAGTGTCAACAACTATTTGTGTGGTTTAAGGGCCAAAGATTGGAATTACAATATAGATTTTTTAAAAGTAAATGCAGAAATGCCTCAAACCTGCATTCTTTCAAATGGCTAGCAGGGCTCGACTCCACAGGTTGCAAAAAGCAGTCACATTATATAGAAGTCTATGATAAACTCCATGACTCCATCACAATTTCCACAGGCCAAGCCCAGCAGGCCAAGCCCAGCAGGCCAAGCGAGAATCAGATTGACATCTGGCGAAACCAGTCCACATCAGAAATGTGATTGAGTCATGGAGATACCTCCACTTTCTTTTTGGGAAACAAAACTGACCACGAGTTGGCTTTCATTCTGTTGGCTAACATTTTCTGCAAATCACGTGAAATATATTGTGATTTTGAGTTTTAGTTGGCTCAATTTAGATAACGTTACGCAGACCAGTTGCTAACACTGCAAAATCCTACAGTTGTATGGCTTTCCACACAACTTTACCAGCTAATTCTGGTTCAGGTATTATGTCAAAGTATTGATTTTAGTCTGCAATAAATGATAACGGTAAAAAGTAAATGTGGAACAATTTGTTTATACTAGCCTATAGTGATGCAGGCATGGGCAACCAGCTATATTACCATGGATCTGGCTTTTATTTGCTTCGTAACATTCAATTTAGGTTTATTATACTGATACTCTGGTACACAGTTTCTTCGCTGGTCTCAGTTGCTGTATCTTAAGTGACCCACAGTATATACTGCTAGAACATCACTACAGAAAGAAGACTACAGAAATCGCTTATGTAAAATTCCTCCCCAAACTGCATGATTAAACAAAATGTTATTGTGAAGTTTATATCAATGAGTACTTTAATACTTTCTCATCTTCTCAACTCACATGTTGACAAAAACAAAGAGGCATATCTTTGAGTCATGAATCCCCAAGATCCCTTGAGACTTTATTACCACTACCAGCAAATTACTGTTTCCTCTTGTGAGACACTTTATAACGTCATGCATCAACAAAAACAATTAACTAAACTCCACTCAGAGGGTGTTAAATGCTAATATAACATGGGAACATGTTAGTAGAGGCCAGTTAATAGCAAGCATGTGTCTGAAGAAAGCTGAGCCAAATGGTAGTAGTGTTATGTTTAGTTGTGGATGGACCCAGAAGCAGACACAGGCTTGTTATAAAGTGTAAGAAAGTGAGTTTATTTACAAAGTCATATATTGCATAGTTGCAAGTTGTCGGGCTGAAGGGGATCCAGGGTTGGCAGGCAAAGGATTGGATTGTGTTGTGGTGTTGGCGTGTGGTGGCTCGTGGAGTGTGGCTGGCAAGTGCTGGCTGAAGAAGCGTGGTAAGACAAGGCGCAGGAGTCCTGAGGCAGAAGGGAAAAAATACACAAGAGGTTAGTAGGAATTTCAAAAACACAAGAAGACACTTAGTAACTCAATTTAGAGGTTGGCCGACTACTATTACCTCTGGTGGCATAAAATAATCTGGCGCCGGCTGTCAAGCAAACTAGGAGCTTTTCAGCAGTGAGGTGGTCAGGTGATTGACAGCAGGTTTTCAGGAGAGCCAGGTGCCAGGAGGAATGCCACACCCACATACACACCCACAAAACACAGAGAAAGGGGAGAGAAATCCCCAAACAATAAATCAAAACTAACCCAGAATTTCAATAAAATGCTTATTCGCTTTCTTGCCAAGACATGGATGAGAAGACTGGTGCCACTATCATGTCTATATGTTAGTATGGAGCTAGAGCCAGGAGAGATTTAGCAGTGGTGGATGAAGTAAACAAATTCTGTACTCTTGTTTCAATAATACGCTTATTCGCTTCTTGCCAAGATGATATTGCAAAATATAACTCTACTAAAACTAGAGGTCTTGAATTTAAATTTCTACTTGAGTCAATGGATAAAAGCTTTTAAAAGTAGGCCTACTTAAGAATCGAAAGTAAAAAGTACTATTAGCATGGTTATGTTTGTCAGGGGTTGCAGACGTGACAAACAGAATTTAAAAACACAGTAGACAATCTTTCCTATTTATTAAACAATGGCATTCATTATAAACAGGTTGCCCTTTCAATAAAAATTCAAGTTATTCAGTTATATATGTGTGTGTGTGTGTGTGTGTGTGTGTGTGTGTGTGTGTGTGTGTGTGTGAAAACAATCTGCTGTTCATTTTCTCCATTAACAGATTTTTGAAATCGACAAATAAATTAAAATGATTAGGAAAAGCAGCAAATTTTCACATTTGTGAAGGTGGAACATGAAATGTTTTTACATGAAAAATGTGTTAAACAATCTGAGTTGTTGCCAATCGTGACAGCTATACTTGCATAAAATGTTGGGTAGTTTCAGATATAACAAAATACTATAAATAGACTTGAAAGTAGCACTAAAATAAGTAAATAAAAAAAGTAAAGTACAAAATTTGTAAGGACAGTATTTGACCAAATGTACTTAATTACTGTCCACCACTGGCGTTTAGCTTGTTGGATTGGTATAAAGACTGGAAGCTTAGGAAAAGTTAAAAAATATGCCTACTTATTAATATACTGCACCTAGGTGCTAATGAAGAAATAATTAAAGTCAGTAACTCCCAGTTCCCCCTTCTTCCACTATTTATGTGAACCTATGCTAATCTCCTCCAGACACTAGCTCCATACTTTATGCATAGACATCAGAATGGTATAATCTTCTCATTAAAGTCTCGGCAAGAAAGCAAAGAAGTGTAATTCCAAAAAAATGCATCTCTCGATTTTTCATTCATTTAAAATTGTCTTGGTGTAATGAACATTGCTGACTCACTATGAGCCCCCATGGCTGTAAACCTTGAGTCTTGTTATATACTGAAATCATTCACATATTTTGTTTTGATGTGGCTGCTTTAAAATATTTTTTAAATTCTATATTACTCAATATTTTTACACGTGTGGCTATAATTTTGGTTTGAGTTCAGTCCAGCAGCCGCAATACTCTAACGAACAGCCAGAGGGATGTTGACTGAGGACAGATAGGTGACCACAGCTGGCATCAGCAGATCTGTGGATGTGATTACAAGGAACACTGACAGCCTGTGTGCTGCACACGAGTTTAGTTCCACTCTCATGCATAAAGCCTGCAAGTCAGTCTAAGTGACAGTGTTGGCTAAATAAAGAAATGACAAGGATGATACCACAAAGACAGCAGCAGACAGCTCAGACAGACATCTGGGAGGCTAAGAGAGGCCAAGCACCCATATTGTGTTTAACAGCGCTGTTAACGTGACTGGCTCTTTCTGGATCTCTCCGCTGACTTTAAACAAAATTCTTTTGAAAGGAAGATCCATTAAATATGGAATTTCAGTCCAATTTGTCTTCAAAAGGGGTAAAAGAGCTCATTATGTGGGCTCTGCTATTTCTTGACTATTAGAAAGAGATGTTAGTCATGCCTGCTTATCTCACAACCTTATGAGCACAGGATTAAAAGATCAAAGGCAGACTTAGGTTTAATATTATAGAAAATGTAAGCTCCTTTTTCAGATGCGCTTTGGACTGTGTCTTTTATCCGCTCTCAATGCTTAGATCAAAATGTTGAAAATTCATATTCATTTTATGCACTGTCCAATATGAAATTTATGTCCACACCTCTCGTGTCCGGGGTGAGGGTGGATGTAAGCGAGTACTGATCTATTTCAAAGTGGACCCTTTAAGACCTTCAAGTCAATTCCCTGTTGATTACACGGGCTTCAAGACTGACAGAAATAAACACAGAGCAAAGTGTCAAGAGAACTTTGAAGTGCACTAAGCTAAGAGCAGAGACGTGCTGCTTGCCAGGGCTGGACAGTGACTTCTGCCTCAATGAAAATATTCTGTAACCACTCAATTATACACTTGAAGGTTTAGGGGTTAGAGAATGATGCAAACACAATGGCTCACTAAAGCCAAAGTCGGGAACTTTCTGTTCCCAGTAGTATGGACGAGTCTAACGAGGATGTGTGTTTCTGGCACAAACTTCAGAGGGCAAAACCGGCTTTGCTGTCTGATCGCCTCATGCTCATCATTCCCCCGAGGAGAATGTACTCCACAACAAAAGAGGACACTGACATGTAGCAGACAGTGGACTGCAAAAAGTGCCTCTTGCAAGTACTCATTTTTCGTTATTCAGCCTTAAATTGACAATATTCCTAAAACAAGAGAGACCTGAGACCTGACTCAGTTTCAAAGTGTTTAGTGTTACTGTGACTATTTCCACCTTAGATTTCAAAGCACAAAAGAACAAGCAAATTCTATATTTTACTCATGTGTTAGAATATTAAGTTTTGTGACACGCAGAGGACATTTTTGCTGTTTCTGTCTCTGACGTTAACTCATGACTGCTTCCAGTCTGCCCCTGAGACTAAAATCATTTAATTTTGAACGTCGAGCTGCATCAAAACAATGTGCTGCTGATGCACCCACATTTCTGTTGGCGAGAACAACTCTTTCTTGCCCTCAAAAAGCCAGAAAACCTTAATGCTACAAAACAGTTCCTAAAAAAGTGACTTCTTGTGACAAATATCCTATTTATTGTAGAACATTATGACATTTCAACATTTAACAGCAACTTCAAATCTAGGAGAGCAAATCTAGGTGACTTCTGGTTTTTAGTTTTATGTTTATTTCAGTGTTAACAACTACAAAGGGGGTGCTGCTGATTTATAACCATTGAGATGATAATAATTTCCATTTTCAACAACTTTTGTTGGTTTACCCTTATACACCAAATATAAAAGATATAAGATATAATCACTTTATGATGATCAGTGGAATCCAAAAGAAGCTGCATTTTCCCACAACTGGTCCAGCAAAAATCCTGATATTTATCTTAGGAGTTGGTTGAGACTTAAACAGCGCTGAAAAGAAAGTGATTAGCCATAATGTTTGAATATTCCAAATGCCTAGCTTGATAACTACTAAATACTAGGGTAATGTTTAAGTTGTTAAAGATGATAATGTTTAAGATGTTTATTGAAAGATATAGTGAACTTTAGGTGCAGTCTTCTCGCTCAGCTTGTTGCTCTCAGGCTGCGGCGTTCACATTTTTGTAGGAAAAACACAAAAACACACACAGCCAGCCAGTCGAACAGCGTTGCTAATTTTAATAAATTGTTGCTAGCACCTGCACTCAGGCCTGATAAAATATAAGACTAGACACATGAAAACAATGGGCCTTTGCAAGTGGACTCTGATAATATCCGCTAATATCAAGATGATGTCTTATTGATCAGTGTCACATTTCAGTTTTATTATTTTAGAAGCGTTATAGGGTAGAATACACTACCTATGTTTTAATATTGATTATGTGTGGAGCTGTAGGAGCTGTAGGTGGGTCTTAAGACCCACAAGAGAAGGAGCGAGATAGGATATATCAAACAATGTAATACGGAGTTTGAGGAGTCTTCTTCCGGGACCAGCTCGGAAACACATGTATTCATTTTATTCGTTTTTTGCTTGAAGTTATTACTAAACTTGAGTTAATTTGAACTTTAATGGAATCTGTGTGTCATTGAAAAGAATACCAATTGTATTGAGAGGACAATAGTTCATCTAAGTCTGAGTTGAGAGTGAGATGAAGTGTGAGAGTGACAGCCTGTTATGCATCTGGCCCAGTCTGAGGGTTTTTCCTCCCACAGTGACAAGCATCATAAGCAGGGGCGGACTGGGACAGAAATTCAACTTAACTTGTGCAAGCATTAAAACCCTGTCCTCTGCACCATCGGCCTGTAAAAACAAGTTATTTATATATATATATATATATATATATATATATATTCTGTTTCCCACAGAATGACAGTATATGTCTATTTCTAGTGGCTTAGGTTATTTCTTATTTAACCATTTTTATTCTACTTCATTCTCCACCTTTATTTGGCCACTTGAATCTGCTCTCTTTACCTTCAGTTCATCTGCCATGTCCGCGTCTTTTGTTTCTGTACAAAATGCTAAAATGGGCCAAATAGCCTATTTGGAAGTTAATTTAGATGGGCGGCCCGCGTATGTAAAGCCTATGTGTGGGAAACATTGATATTATTAATCTGACCGGCCCAACCCCAGAATAAATGGTCGGCCCCTCTGCCAGTCAATTTGCCACTGATCATACGCCAAGCGGCTAGTTTTGCACAGTCTCAAAAACTCTCTGAAACCACTCTGAAACTCATGCACCCGTCTAGGTTGTGAAGCTGGTTGGGGAACATGTGCAGCTGAACTGAAGCCTTGCTTGTCAGGACCCGCCCTACTCTGCTTTTGATTGGCTACTAGACCTTAACTAGGTTCTGCGTATGTGCAACTCCCAACAAAGATTAAACAGAAGTGGAATGCTTCACTCCGTCGCTAAAACGAAGCGTTCAACACAGGGTGAAAAGTGATGCTGCAGCACTGTGCAGTATGACAGAAATATTATGTTTTTGAAAATTAAACCATTTAAACCTATTCTGGTAAAACTCCTTAATAAAATTTTTAGCCTGAAAATGGGCAATAATATGACGTCTTTAATAAGGCAGTTATTTGTGAAACAGTGTAGGGCAGTATTGTGGGCAGTATTTTTTCTATTTTCAACAACTAGTAGTCTAAGGAATTCCAATTTGAAATTCAGATATTACATCACAGTTACTAATCCTAGTAACACTCCATTACTTTGACATTTGGGGGTTGGCTTGTTCATGTGTTTTTATTGGGAGTTAGAGAGTGGGTTAATATCAGTTTGGTCTCTCTGCGTTCAGTAAGACTTCCTGGTACATGCATGTTTGAGGTGGGAGGAGGTGGTAAGCCTCTACCTAAAGGCGTGAAATGCGGCTCCCGGTAATTCCATAGCTGTTTTATTCCCATGTTGTGTATTCTTAGCTGGCTTGCTAATGTAGATTACGTTCAGGAGTCACTTAGTTTTGTTTCGAGTTATGAATGAATCCGAACAGCTGAGGTTGGGACTTGACCTGGAGAGCTTTGTGCAGTTACAACAGCTAAGCTAGCTGTTGATAGTAACTCACTCCATGAACGTTTTCACCAACGTTAGAACCAAAGTCCATGTTTTGGTCCATGTTTAACATTTGCAGACTGAGACCAGGAATTGGTTGGAGTTGGTTAACGGCCAACAGTCTAGGATCAACGCAGTTACAACCTGCCCTCATAGCTCCTGGACTTTGAGTCATGGTGATGTGGGAGAGCAGCATTCTCTTTTCCTTTTTGGTCTTAGAGAGAAACACTTGAATCCATTAAGATAAGAAGCAGACCAAAACACGTCTGCAATTATCTTCAGTTCCTTCAGTGCCTCACATCTGGTCTCCCCTTGGAGAATAGACATCCAAAAAGCCTGCAGACCAGAAGTGCAGAAAGAAAAGGGGGACATTGAGTTTTTATCATACCAAACGTTAATTTACCCCAGTCCCTATACATTCATTAGTGCACATTCTTGTGGAGTGTGTACCATAAATAAACGTCCATCCAGTCCCCACAGAGGTTGTCTCATCTTGATCCTAAACTGAAAGTAGCTGTACAGGAGACAGTACATACAGCACTGTTGACAGTGGGTTCAGTAAGGCTGTCTGCCTGCTCAGAGGCCTGTTCTGCAGGTTGTGGTTGGAGTGAGTGGAGGAAGAGCAGATAGACAGGCCTGGCTGGAGATCATTAGAGCTTGTTAGTGTCCCTGCTGCCTGGGGCCTGGCGAGGGGCCTCCATTTTGGGAACCTCTCCTCTGATCCTACTGAGAGTGAGGCAGCATGTAAGGGGGACCGGGGGCAGAGACAGAGGAAGGTTGAGGGGGGGAGGGTGATGTGGGTCTTTGCCACTTACAGTACAACAAACCCCAGTAAATCTGCAGGTCTGACTTTCATCTGTCTCATCCCCAAGGCCATTAGGCAGTTTAGCTGGGAAACGGCTGCTAAAATATACATCTGTCTTAGTGTCAGCACATACCAGCTCTCCTCTGTCAGCGTGCCGCCGACAGTCGATTCAATATTTAAATCATCAGTCTCCATAAGCGTTTGATGTCATCTCTTAACGAGCTATGTCTCTAACACTGACAGGCCTGTGGACGAAGCCGCTGTTTACTGTCAGGGATGGAAAACGCTGCCTTCCATTGTTTCGTCATATGTCGATAAAATCCAATGAGACTACTTTGTTTGAATAACTGCATAAAGGGCTCCAAGCAATGCGTGCTTCAGCAAGCCTATTTCATTCTTTCAGCAATTCTGATGACACTTTTGCCAACACTGGATTTCTGTCAGAATCAAAGAGAAAGTGTCGCATATATCAGTTGATGCAAATCAGTGGGAACGTCACAGATGATATCACAGTGCAAATATTCAGTTTTTTCTGGGCGAAGGTCTGGTGGCAGGGAAAATTTCAACGTTACAGTTTATTTTTCAAAATTTATTTAATAATAAATTATTTCAAGCCTGGGAGGTAAAGTCTGGTGTGATCTCAGGTCAGTCAAACAATCGGCTTGGGCAAATCTTCTGTACTGTTCCGTTTATCCAAAATCACCAGTTACTGAAATTATTTTGATTCCTTAATTGGACTTGAATGCAATTAACGGACTGCAAAATAAATGTTAACTATTGTGCGCAGCTCCTCCCACGCAGTGTTGGGCTAGCCTACTCTACCTCTCATGTCATGTGTCTCCTCTCATCATGTTGCCATCATGCGAGTATGTGTGTGCTTGTGTTAATATTTGGGTGTGTTTGTATATGTCTCTGCTGTCTTACACTATGTGACTTTTGACCCATGTCAATGTGAACCTTTAAAATCTGCTATTTTCTACAGAAACTGTCAGCAGGGGTCCTATTTACACCTCATTTCTTCATGAGCATAAGAAGTACATGTAATCTTTAAATCAGTAAGCAGAAAAGGTTTGCAGGCAACTGCTAATATAATTAATTTAAATTAAATTAAATTGTATTACTATTGGTATTCTATTTTATTTAGCGCCAATTCATAACAGAAGTTATCTCATTTCACTTTTCATATAGAGCAGGTCGTACATTTTGTAATAGTATTTACAGATAGAACAGTTCCCAGCATGAGCAAGCACTTTGCAACAATTGCAAGGAAATACTGCCTTTTAACAGGTAGAAACCTCGAGCAGAACCTAGGCTACATCCACAGTACTACATTTTCATTCTAAAACACAGACCTTTTGCTACATTTGCACCTCTCGTTCAGGCTAAAATGGCGAATCCGAAGACCTAAAACGGAGGACTCTAAAAACAACAACGCAGATTCTCACATTTGGCTTCCTTATGTGAGTGTCTTCCTTCCTTGGGTCTTATAAATCATGCAAAGCAAAAACATGATGCTGCTGACAGTGTTTTTGTTTTGGTATTTTTATTAGAAATTTTGTACAGTGCAAATAACACTTATACACATGTACTGTGCATTTCACCGTATTTACTTGTGTGGACGGAGATCGTTTTCGTTTTTTAAAATCCATTTTTAAAACTACCCTTGTGTTGAGCAGGAACAGGGGGGCGGTAGGTGGCTTGCAACCATAGATCCAGACTCTATTGCTCAGGAGCCAGAAGCACCTGCTGAAAGCGACAGAAGGAGAGAGGGAAGAAGTCGAGTTAGTGATATACCGTATCATAAGGCATTTTATGATCACTTTTATCCAAACAGCTACCCATGAATGTGTCATATGTCATATAGTGATCATTTTAATCTTAACAGCTGGGTTTTTTTTAAGATAAGTGGCCCGAGTTGCTGCTATCCCCTGCAGTGTTAGTGCCATATAAACATTAATCTAGCACAGGATTTTTAGAGATTAAACTTTTCTGCCAAGACTTCAAGGAAGGCATTGTACTGACAAAAGACTGAACAAAGAAAAAAGATCACAAAGACTGAAGTTGAGGCCAGCAGGGCTTTATCTTTAAAACAGCTCTAATCAATATTTTTAGCCAAGCTGGCGGTGTGGCTCTAGGGATTGCAATGTTGTTCGGTCGTTCGGTCCGTCCACCACTTTGGTTCAAACTGAAATAGCTCAACTACTGGATGGATGGAAAACATTTTGTGTAAAAATGTATACTTCTCAGAGGATGAATTTGACACGGACTTTACTCAAACCTTTCCTCCAGCTCCAACATGAGGCTGACATTTTTAGTTTAGTGAAGTTAGATGGATTACCGTGAACTTTGGTACATATATCCATGGTGTCCAGAGAATGAATCCTAATGATTTTAGTGACCCCTCAATTTTTCTTCTAGTGCCACCATAAGGTTGATTTGAAATTAAATGATTTGTGGCGGTAAATGAAATGTCTCAGAAACTTTTGGAGTGCAATATAATTTGGCTAAATTGTTATCACAATTATGACTTTTTATCTAGTGCGATCAGGTCATAATTTTAAACTGTCCATTTGACAAACTACCGTCACTACGGTTGAATATGTGCTGTGACTGCCATACCAACGGGAAGCAAGAGACCCTGGCTCTTCGGCGTTGTGGTCAAGTTGCATGTTTAGTACCCTGTAGACCCAGGTTCAAATCCAGGTGGGGTGACTGCTCTTGCCCTTTTGTCACATATGGTGGCAGGGGTGGGAGGATCTCTAGAGATGGGTGAAGTGCAGGAGGTGTGACTAGATGCCTGTATGTGTGAAGTGCCACAGTCCAATACTTTGGTTCTTGACAAAAAACTCCACGATGGCAAAGATCACATAGGGCATAAGATTCAGTGTTGTGCAGCCCACTGGACTGAAATTGCTTTTAGGCCGTGGGAAAGTTTTACAAATATGAAAACCTTCATGGACTGAAATTTACAATATAAAGAGTAATAACTGACATTGTTTGCAGTTAGAGGTTTCCTGTAACAGTTTCACAGATGTCTCTTTTATAATAGTGGTCTACTGGTTGTCTATGCTTTCTGGGCCACTTGGGATTTTGCTCATTACAGTACCACAATTGGCCACAGGGACAAATTGGCATCAAGGCAGAGTTGCGTCGCCCTATCCCGCTCTTAATATACATCCATTTTACAGCCTCACGGAGCTGCTAGCGTTGCTGTAGACTCTTAGTTTTGTTATATCAACAAGGGATCACATGACAGAGTATAATGTGATTTAGGTCGCACGTAGTGACAAACTCAGTGACTTACCCCCCCCAACTCTGCACTTTCCATTACGTCTCTCACCAGTGTTGTTTCCATCTACAGCAGGCAACAACTACCTTCCTAGCACCAAATACCAGACATACAATGTAAGCGATTAGCTGGGGAACATAGAGTATTTAGCAGCTAAAGTGCCAGATATTTCCCTCCGGAGTTGGAGGAATGCTAATGATGTTCCATGTCTGTTTGATGTGTACATGCAGTAGGCAACGGTTTGCTAACATGTTCTCTGAACCAACTTTAAAATGTGATAATGTCAATGTTATGTTTGCACCGCTCCCAATAAGTAAAAGAAATCAACTAGTACAGGTTTACTGTCAAAATGTATCATGCTTATGTAATTGGACCTAGTTTGATGTAGGACATAGCATCGGGAGGTGGTCACCAGAAAACGGAGTGGTGGAGAATGTTGAAACATCAGTAAAGAGTTTTTAATCTACGTTCCTGAACTTCCCACTCAAACTAATCCAGTTTTAAGGGAAATTGAGTTGTGGGTTTACTGAATACATGATTATCATCCCAATAATCTGCAATTTCCCTTTGACCCGAAACTCGTTCTCTGCACCCTGCGTCTGGATGCTGCAAACGTTGCCTCCTTCTCAAGACTGGTCCCTAGAGAAGAGCTTCGTCCCACCCCCCCTCAGCAGGATCTCTCCCTCTCTGTGGGCCTCCCCCCGGGATAAAGAGAAGATTAAAACAAACAGGACTTTAATCAGTGGGCCTCGCTTCTCTCTGCTCAGCTGCTGACAGAAGGAGCCCTCTCCAGGAAGGCTGCCTCAAATCAAAGCTTCCTGCTCGCCACTTGCTGCTTCGCCGATCCGTATCACAACAACAAAACCAGCAGAAACAATTATTTATTCCTTTTGATGTGGGTTTTGAAGTTGCCCCACCTCTTCCACATTGCCCCCCAACACACACACACATCCTCCTTCCTTCACCCCTCCTCTTCCTCGCCCAGCCCCTCCAGCTTTCTGTATCTTTTACTCCCTAGGAAACAAGGTCATGCCAGCTTCTCCGTAAAAGAGGCTGCTTTGAAGGAGCAGTTCCAGACTCAACGGCTTTTTCTTATTTTACACCAAAGAAAGTGTGTCGTTTGAGAAAAAGCTGATGCGTTGCTTCATTCAGCTTACTGCCACCCTGCTGAGTGTGGTAGGTTGTAAATGTCACTTTCACAGTGTAATGTGCTACACATTACTAAAGATTTCATTGAATTTGTCCAGTTTTGTGGGATAATGTGATTATTCATTGTTACTTCAGCATTCATTTTACTTAGAAATCATTATTAACAATCATTTTTGTAATTGTATTTGTCATTTGAAGGTGCAAAAATGTATATTTCTTGTACCCTTAAAGAAATCACAACCACTGGAATTAGGCAAAAAAAATAATTTCTGTATCCTATCCGTATTTCTGTAATCCTGCCACATGTAATCCCTGCCTCCTCTTGAGTGTCCAAGCTTTCAATGCATGTGTGTGTCATCTGAGGGGGTGAGTGTGGTCCTTACAGATGCTATTCAAAGGCTTTTTCAGAGAGCACAGAACAAGGTGCTGAGACTGTAAACGATCTGAACGGTGCTGCTGTCACTGCCACAGCTCCCAGTTAACCTCTTCTTAGATTCAAAGTGTACCAGTTGAAAACAATCTCTCAACAGGACTGAACTGTCGGAGAGCTGCTTTTCAGCTCAGTATACCACAACATCTGCTAAAGCTGTTGGATAACTCTGCAGCCTCATCAAAAGCCTTGGCAGAAAAAGAGCTCCTCAAACGCGCAGATGGTAATCATGTTTTTATCATTTGCTGAAAGTTGTGATCCTCTAAATTCATTTAATTGGGGGGGGGGTCCTACAATTCCACCTTAAACGTCTGCCAAGCTGATTTTTACAGGTCACATATTATATGCTCTGAAAAACATCAGGAGAATTGAATATTGTAATTTTGGATGCATGTCCCCATGGCACATGTTTTCATGGATGGGTGGTTCTGTCTCACATTTTCACCACTTTTTAATAGGTTGCGAAATTCCACAACTAAAACTGCATGAAAATTGCCAACATCTCCACAGTGACTGAATTATATTAAAACAGTCATATTTTTTCATTTAACCTACCAATGACAGGGTTCATTCTTTCAGTTTAGCTTTTTTTAATGTCAAATGTCAGCTACATCTTTGAATCATGGTGGCTATCTGAAACTCATTAGGAATGTTTCAATCATTTCCAAAATTGGCATGTCAAGAGGGTCTTTCCAAAACTGTGAATTATTTGCAGAATGGAAATATTGCCGTACACTTACACACCGTAAAAAAAATACAGATCAAGTTCTCTTAAAGGTACAATGTGTACAATATGGCCAGCATTTGTTTTCAAAACGTTTTCAAAACATTATGATGTTATGTAAAAGATGTCTATGTATTGTGTTGTGTAATCAGCTAGCTCCAGTCTGTCTTGTCTCATAACATCAATTTGTACCCCAAGTGGCCTCAGCTGGGAGATGTGTGCCATATGCTCTCTTAGCTTATTAGTCTTATAAATAAACAAAATAAACTCAGAAAATGTCAAGGAAGGAAATATTTGTACCCACAGTTTCCTTATTAAACATAAAATGCAACTTACAACAATACAAGTTTCTTTCTTTCACTGAACCAATTGCCTTGTTAGCTTATTGTAAAACACACTTCATTCAAACTCAACAGAAACAAAAAAAACTCACCAAAACTTTCTTAGTTAGTCTTTCCAGTCTTTCCAACAATCACCAGCTCCGAGTTTGGTCAAAATAATTCTTTAATTCATCGAGTTACATGTTGTTCTGGTCCTCTTTCCAGACTTTCCAGCTAATAGGACCAGGGTTGGAAGGATTACTTTAAAAATGTAATCCAGTACAATTACTAATTACTTGTTAAAAAATGCAGTCAGTAACGTAATCCATCCATCCATCCATCCATCCATCGTCAACCGCTTATCCTGCATACAGGGTCGCGGTCGCAATCCCAGCTGACATCGGGCGCGAGGCGGGGTACAGGTCGCCAGGTAACGTAATCCAAGTACCACAAAATAAAGGTAATGTAACCTGACTACTTTTAGTTACTTTTGGATTACTTCAACGCTAAATACGCAAAATAAAGACAAGAGAGCATCAAAGATGCGTTCTCTGCTCAGTTTATTTTTAGTGAAACATACAGTTATAAATTATCCCATTCCTATGAAATCAAAATCGATGTTTAAATGTTTTTATATGATATGATTATATGATGATTGCACTGGGCCTATACCTCACATGGCAGGATCTTGCCCATCAATGACATAAAATGTTGCTTTGTAAGTATTCTTCATGACATTTTAGAGTGTGTCATTTCCTGGAAAACGATTTTAAAATGTTGATGAATAATTCTGCACTGGGGGGCCTGGTTTAATTTGGTGTCCAATGAAAAGCTTTCTTAATTTTTATGAAGCTGCTGAAAAATAGTGTTTTGGGACCGGGCACCACTGATTACTGAATGAAAGCACAACTTCATTTACTGATTTTGCTGAAACTGGATCATTTGATGAAAAATATTTTCTGATTTTCTCTCTGATGTTCCCGGCTGCTCTGCCTCAACTCTGTGATTTAGGGAGTTAGAGATAGCTTTACTTGCTGCTGTAGCAAGTCAGCTGACTGCTGCTAACTAGCTTAGGGTGACCCATGTCCCCGTTTTTTGGGGACAGCCCCCGGTTTTGGTGGCCTGTCCCCGTCTAAAGTGTTAACAGACCTGAAATCAGATTTTACGTGGCCAGAAAGACTGGACAGAAGAGCATACAGGTGTCGTGCTGAAAAATGATCGTCCACCGAAATGTAATTGCCGTCCACGCGCGAAGCAAAGCTGTATCTCCCAGTCTCTTTACGTCTACAGCTGCTTTTATCTGGATCAAACAGAAATAAAGTGCAAATAAACATCACTCGATGTCCGTGGTAATAGCAAAGGTATGTCTTTGTTAAACTTTTGCTTTTAACGGAATCCTTATCCTTGATTATATTTGGAAAACGGAATGTAATCCATTACATCCCAACCCTGAATAGGACTACTAAGTAGCTCACTGAGCTAACTAGCTGAGGGCAGTTAGCAGGACCTGATATGTGATATGTTGCCCACTATTTTTTTTGGAGTACGTATGAATTCGACAGGTGGAGAGTAGTCTCAATTCTTACACATTGTACCTTTAAACAAAACTCATCTGTAAAGCACTGGGGATCAGCTTCAATAATATTCAGATAGTGAGGTTTTACTTTCATGGCATCAATTATTTTGTCAGAATAGATTTATGTTTTTCTACGCTACGCTGTGTGTTAGCACAGGAACCACCAGTTTGCAATAAGTCCAGTGATGACATGGAGCAGAACAGCTTGTGGCTTTCGGACTCCCTTCAGGGGAATTAGCTGCACTGAGGGTAAACACAGGCTCCTGTTTCTTACTTAATTATCACTGAGTTAACAGAGGTGTTGGAGTGACAGCATGAGAAATTTTCTCTGTCTGGACAACACTTAACTTATGGAAACTACATCACTCACCAAATTCCCTAATTAATATATTGTATTGGTAGGTCATGATACACCATAAAGATAACGAAATATAAGCAAATATTTGAATTCTTGTTTTGCTTTTATCACTAAATAATGCATGCAGGGTCAAACCCACAGAAGTATCACAATGAGATTTATGTAGAAAAAGATTCAAATTTTTTATATATAAAAGGTTTAAGGAGTAATACAGCCTAGAGTACAAGCTTAAAATGAGTGTGATGCAGTAATATTTTGACATGCAGTAAAATGTTTGCTGTGTTATGTTTCAATTATAGAATCACAGCTTTATAGTAATGGTAACACTAAACCCGCAAAATTGTAAACAGGCTCAGTGCAAAGGTTCTCGGTGTAATTTACGTCTCTGAATGGTGATACTGAGCTTGTTAAGCATTTCATTTTCTGCTTTACAGCTCTCTTTAATTTGCCTTTTTGTCTGCCTTTCTTTTTTCAAATTGTCCTTTAATTAAACTCCAGCTAATTACACAACTCTTGATGGACTTTTGTATCCCCAGCTGGGTGTGGGGAGGATAGGAATCTGGCGCAGCTAAAAGAGAAACAGCAGCTGACACCCAGACATTTTATGCTACCCTAAGTCAAAACCAGAGCTTTTATGGACACATGCCTCATCTGCACAGGGTTTAGGCTGGTGCTGGTTGAGTATAATGTTGGTGATCTTAGAGTTTAACTTGTTATTGTGTCAGCTAAATACCTTTAAAGTGGCGATGCTTTATTACTCTTTTCTTTTATACAGTATGTTGTATCACATCATTTTAAAGGTGGCTATGTTGGCAGGTTTATAAAATAATAAGTTAAGCAGTGAATGAAAATAAAGCTATTGAGGGTTTTTACTTTCAGGTGTGGCACTCTTTCATGGATTAATGCCTAATACCTTTGCTTTGAGCAATAATGAGGGCAGAAACCACATTGAAATGAAACAAAAGATTATTCAGCTGTTGATCAAGAAAGCATTTCAAGCACATTTCTTTTTTTAACAAAACTGGGAGTCCAGCCACACTAACTGCTGTGAGGCTGAGGCACAGTGGTGCTTTGAGCTAAATGCTAACATTAGCATGATAAACGTTTTGCATGTATAATGTTTACCGTGTTTACCACTGCTCCAAAAAATAACTGGAACAATTCAGAACAAAATAGTTCAAAGTGCAAAATATTTACTGTGTAAGTCGTTGAGAACAAAATGACATAACAGCAGTCAATGAAAACCAAAATCAGCAAACAAATTAGGACTGGGTTCAAATTCACACTGGAACCAACAAAACTGAAAAGTAAACGTATTGAAATCCCAGGCAGATCCAACTTGCATGACTTTCATCACGTGCAACTCATAATGTGAGTTGCTTGTATGCACTCCCAACAACTTCCATCCTTTGCACATGAAAAAAAAAACTACTTTTTATTTTCAGGTGGACATGACTGATAACTTTTCAAGCACAGCTTGATAACTGTGCATTAGGATTACAGAGTGCCAGCAGACCTGGGACCAGCTGACAACCTGCCTATTAATGCATCAGGATTGCATGAATTTTAAATAAAAAATGTAGTGCAGTGAATGCAGAGTAAAAATAATATTTTTTCTCTAAAGATCTACTCAAATAAGAGTAAGATGTTTGCTGTATTAAAACTATTCTGACAAGTACAATTTATTCAGTTATCAATGGTGGCCATTCAAATTTCTATGGCGACAATGCAACTCTAGGCCAAGACAAACCCTTGAAAATGTGTCTTGTCCACAGTTTGGCAAAACATTTCATTCAGAAACACTTTAAGAGATGTTTAGTTGCCTTTTTCTTAACCAGTATGAAATAAAACATTAGCAATTTCTACAGTTGTTATGAAGATCAATATAACGCTGGATGATGGCAAACTCTCCAAAATACAGTAGATACACAAAAAAATTATCTTTCCTGCCACTCAGATATAAGAAGCAGCAGCTTCTGAAGCATTTCACTTTAAGAGGATTCAGCACTGGCAGGCCAGGTTAATCCATATCAGAGTCAGAATCCTATTAATTGCAACAGATATGTCACCAAGAAAAAACACTATGGTTGAGAGAGGCTGACAGAACCAAAGTCGGTGGACCCTCACATAAAGGAATTTTTTGTGTAAGACTAGTACGGTATTGGTCACAGCACAGTCACAATACCTACTGATCTCATACATCATAGTGTATTTGTTTGTATGAGTTAAATTGGGTTTCTAAGTTCTGTGATTTTAGGTATCACATTTCCATGATTTAGTCTGGTTGTTAAATCTTAGTTTCTCTTTCCTTTCCACACACCTCTGAGATATGGTTTTACACACTGGAAAGGATGGATAATATGCTGCATGTATTCCCTGAACATAACCATTACCAGCTTGACAGGCCTTCACAGTCCAGTGGCTTGTCAGAAACAAACAGGCAAATGTGTTAAAATGGAGAATGGCCTGGTTACCCAGAGAGCAGCTAACAAATCCCCCCGGCTCTGGAACTGAGTGAGGGTCTGCAGACTATGACTGATCCAGGCTCGCTCCATGAACCTGTCCATACCGTGTACTGCTCCAAGTACACTTGTGAAGGCCTCCAGGGACTTCCTAATTGTCCAGATTCCCCATCACACTGTGTCAGGCTTGTGGAAACTTGTGTTTTTTCATCCAAAGCATATAATTATTTGACTTTTATATAATATAATAAAACTACAATATGTTTCAGCTAAATGCTTTATATAGTTGGGGGATTTACAGCTTGATGTCACCCCACCGTTTCCTAGAAAGTATAAGGACATATTGTGCTATTGATACTGGTGTTGTCAGGCATCAGTGTTACCTAGAAGGATATGTGAACCAGCAGTGCACTGAGATGAGACTTAATTGATTACTCCAAATGTAGGAATGTGGCTCCTCGCTGGGCAGTACATGAATATGGCAAAGTGTGACAAAGAACATCAGAGTCCCTCTGATTAATGTTGTGGCTGTCAGTGAGCACCATGTCTGACTGGCACATCAAAGCCACCAAAAACACAAGGAACTAGTGGCATTTCCAACAAAAAAGCACAATCTTCATCCTTCCTCCATCATCACAAACTTTACCCCATACTCAGCACTGACCATTTAGTCTGAATTGAGTCACACTCAATAGGGGAGGAGAGCTTTGAAAATAACTCTTTATCTGTGTGTTGCTGTTTTTCAGGGAACACAAAAGGACTGACGAGACCATTTATCTGTAGATTCTTTAAAAGAAAAAGAAAGGCAAAGAAAAAAGGCTAGCCTACCTGATGTTTTCTCTCTCTTTTTTTCACAAAGCGCTGTCTGTGCCTGCAATCCCTTTATCTGCCTTTCATTAGCGCCTCGCTCGCCCTCTTAGTAGGGCGGGTGTCTGGGAGACAGTCACTTTCTGCAGCCTGTGATGTTTCTGCAGATTACAGAGGGCCTTTGAAGCCACTGCACTCCTCATTGCCAGGGCCTCAGACAGGCCCATGCCATCTGTCAGATTGATGGCAAAGTAGCGGAATGGGGCTGAGACACCCTCTGTTGATCCACACTTTTGTCTTTTATGTGTCACATTTAGATGTCGTGCAAAAGCCACACCTTTGTAATCTGCTGCTGAGACTCGCCTGAAACACTGGCCTCTGCAGCATACAAACACCCACACCCACAGACAGGAGAGAATAATGGTCCTCCGTAATTACTCTTACCTGTGGGCATCAGTCTCTAAATGAGACAATTATCGTCATCCCCTCACAGTGATCTCTGGTTTCCTCCCACTTTTCCGAGGCCCTGGAAATCACTGTCATGTGGGTCTTTTTATGCCTAACCAGTGGGAAGGATTTGATTGTTCATGAGCTCAGGACACTGTAGCATTGTCTGTTGCAGGCTGAACAAGACTGCAAAACAAGCAGCCACCAGCAGCTCAAGGTTTACTTTATAAGAAAGTTTTCAATCATACAGAAATTTTCTAAACTGAATTTTCTTCCAACTGTTGCCAACTGTTCCAAGTAACTAGTAACTACTGCCTACTGGCAGATCAGTTAGCCACGTAGCTAGTGGTCATATTAGCTGACTCTGCCCGGAGTGGGAGCTCTGAGCACCGAGGAGTGTTTATACCTCTACTCTAGCACAGGAGCTTTGGACTACTGGGAGGAGGAGGTTTTAAGGCGTGGGATGGGGGGGAAGCAGCGGAGAATTCTGGCAGGGAGCTACGGACCCGGGCTTAACAGCTTCCCAGAGGACACGGCGGGACCAGGACCGAACACAGCCTCCGAGGCCGACCGGAAATAGTGTACCGTGTGTTACAGAGTTTCTTGATGCACAGATGACTTTATGTTTTACTAACCCGCTGCTGCAGACTGTATCTGTCATCCGCTAGTTAGTTTTGTCAGCGGTGCAGCTAGCTGTCCTATTAGCTGACTCAGCCCCGGGGTGCCAAGAGACAAATCTGACAAGAAAACCACCTCAGTACTGTACTGTATTCCCTGTCGTGAAACTGGTCCTTGTTGGTCTCGGAAGCAGTGTTCGGTCCCGGTCCGGCTGTCATGATGTTCTCTTAATGGCAGTTCACATTCCACAAGTCTGAATGGCAGGTGCACATTCAGTGCTATTGGCCACAGCAATAAATACCTGTAACAAGTTCTTCCTAGAGTTGTGTTCTACAGGAAACATGTAAATATGTGAAATCAAATAGCACTCTGCTTTCTGTCTCATTGGAACTTTAACTACAACACAAGGCAAATCCAATGCTTAATAGGCTTGTTGTGCCTACAGCCATGTTACTGTTGCTAGTTATGATCAGACTATCACTGTTCAAGGATCCTTTTCTAGCTGTTTTTTCTCGCAGTTAGTTTGCTACAATTGTATGAAAGGGGGAGAAAAAGGTTAATTGCATCTGTATGTCTCAATAGGATTGTTTTTAACGGGGCTACAGGCAAAGAAGGATTACAGCTGAGATACCTTGTTTATAAGGAGGTTTACCTATTTTTGAGGAAGGAGGGGTCCCTGATACACCTCTGAAGGGAGTGAGACTACAGGCAGTGCATTTCCACCTCAAACAGTGCCTCTCCCTCTGTTGAGATGATAAACTCTCATTGAGTTTGCAAAGACCATTTCCCAGTGGCTGACTTTCAGTTCATATGAACCTTTCAAAAGGCTATAGATCTGATGTAGGATCGTCACCGAGCTCGCAGGCTTTTAACGTGTCTCCCCTGTGTATTTTTTCCCACCCCAGGACCACTGTCTTCAGAGGCTCAGGGAAAATAAAAGCTCAGATCGACAGAAATCAGCGGTCGCCTCCCCCTACCTTGCTTGTCCTGTCACACACAAACACACACTTTAAAATGTATGATGCATGTAAGCATTGTGATGTGTGTGCTCCATGGAAATACACACACAGACAACTTTCAACAAGCATCCCCAACAGAGTCGCACATCAGACCAGCCTCCCTTAAAAAATATAATGGAGTTTAAAAAACAGAATAAAACATTAAGTACCTTAAAGCAGAGGGTGGCGTTAAACTATGAAAACATTAGGCAAGCTCAATGAAATATACATTAGAGTAATTGGATCAGAGAAGACTGTGGCTAACAATGGGAGAAGGAAGATGGATAAGACATTCACTAAGTTCAAATAACTTCAGTACAGCTCCTGTTGGCTCATTGGTTCAAGATGCAATGTCCTGAAATTTGAATCTGACTGGGTATCTTAATCGCATCACTGATTTTTGGCACTTGCTACTTTGTTTGTCCGTAGAATTTCTGGAAAATAATCTCCACTTGAGTTATCATGGCATTGCTGGGTATTTCCTGGCAGCATAACCTATTTGCAGTCTCTACATTAGAGTCGAAGTATTGTTCCATTACAGCACGAGATCGGCCCAGACCTCCATCCCTCGACCTGGTTGGGATGTCAGAGAGGACCACAGGACTGGAACATCACGGAAACAGTGGCGAGCTGTAAAAACTGATAATCAAAGCCACGCACAAGAGGTGTTTTGGTTGCAGATAAAAATAGAGTCACCATACACGTAACGCTTTGACGGGGATGAGTGATTGATGCTCAAAGATGTTGCCATGACAGACTGGCAGGCAGGAGAAAAACACTGAGGCAGAATGATTGGCTTCTCCTCTTTGATGTTTCTGTCTGACTTACTTGTGATGGCTGGTTACATCTTCAAAACCGTTCTGCGTTGACAGTTGTAATGACCCCAAACATTTCATCTGTCATATCTGAACAGCGCTCTGACAGCATCTAGTGAAAAGAGTATACTTCTACGCCCAAACTTCACGCCATATTCTCATATGTATCCATAAGGAAATAAGTTATTAATTTACATTTGTCACAGGAACTACGTTTGATGTAATTACCCAAAGTAATTTTAAAATCCAAGTTTTCAAACTCTGAAAATGTCAAAGCTACCAAACCCAGACAAACAATGTTACAAATATTCAAGTGGAAGCAGAACGTTTTCATGTTTGCGTTAAAATAAATCACGGCATGGTTTATTTTTTTAAAAACTTCATGCAAGTGCAAGTGAAAAAGATATGGTGTAGATATACAACAGTAACTGGCATGTAAAGTTCGAAAAACTTGAAAGCTCCATGTTATTTTAGAGTAGCTCAAACTGAATTGTTCCAGCACGTTAAAAAATTTTAAATTACCGTAGTGCTCTGGCTCAGTGGTATCCAAACAGCACATTTTATCTCCAATGCCAGTTCAGTCAATAAACGTTCAAAGCCTGTATTTGTATGCATGTTTGTATTTTGTTGTGTATATGTGAAAACAGCAAACATCCCAGTTCCATCCAGTCTGCAGAGTGGGAAGCGGTTTCCCATGGTTCTGCTGGAATGCCGCTTTCATGTGGAAACAGTCTCTGGGTCCCTTTAGCCCCTCTGTTGTGACAGAGGATAATGACATTCACAACATCTGCCATTTGTTAGCCCTGTTTGGTGTAACTGATCTCCTTTTAATCCGTGGACTTCCAACGTGTGTGTAGCTCTGCAGCTGGAACGAAGCAGATGGATCCCTCTCTGGGGCTGCAGCGGGCTGGCCGGGGGCTGGCATGTATCCTGCCCTTCCCCTCCTCAGGTCCGAGACACAGAGCACTAGGACACACTGCCTCTGACCACTATAATCATTACCACTACTTGCTTTTAATGAATTTAAAAATGTTTACCCGTTACATTCATCCTAAATCACTCTCTGGACAAGGTTTGCTAAATGCTTATAATGTGAGTGTAAAATATGTTTGACCTTGTTCCTCCACGAAAACTAAAATCCCTCAATTTTAAGCTACTATGCGTAGGAATTTTAAATGTCTAACTTTGGCACCTTCAGGTGGTAGTATCAAACACACCACTACACCCACTCTGATTCAGGGAAAGAGTGCACGAATTAATACTTTTATGTTAACAATAAAATGTGTATTGTGAAAAGGATAGCTTGTTCTAATCCTTTTACTAACACGTTTGCTGTATCAATTTTAAAGGTGAAATAATAATAATAATAATAATACATTTTAGTTAATGGCACTTCAGGTCACTCACATCATTTATGATCAGTAATAAAAAACATGCAATAAATAAACAACGCATCAATAAATAACAAAACAGCAATAATAAAATTTCAAAATAAAAATCCATATTGCAGTATACAATAAGATGCAGAAGATGCTGTTAAAGTGAGTAGAAGCAGATTTGAATTCTGTGACAGAGTCGAGTATGTGGATGTGAGGGGTAAGTTTGGGTGCAGCATAGGAGAAATGAAAAACTTGGATGGGATAGAATATTTATAATACATAAATGAAAGTCACTGATTTTGTGGACAAGAAAAGTGTTCTCTTTGTGTGTTGTATTTAGTACCTAAAAGGTACGACTTTTGTTCCAGTACTCCCATTTGGGTTGCAGGAAGGTTTTCAGGGAACTATTTCTCGGCCCTTGAATTCCATTGATAACAATGTGTTGGCCTTGTAATTGAAGCAGTATCAGCTAGTAATTGTACCAGTATGTAAAGGGTGTACTATGGGACTTGTATTTCTTGACACAAATCAGGAGGTAATTTGTTGGGGATAGGTTTACATAGATAGGAGGCTCAAACATAAACAGTGTCAGAATCCCCTCTTCATCTGAAGGCAGGAATGGCTGAAATGGTGGATTCAGTCAATCTTCATTCCTTTCAAACCTTCTGCCCCCATCCTTTACCCTCTTCATAAAACCTGGAATGTGCTTCAAAGAATGCACACTATCTTTCCTCCATGAATAAAACATCTGTCATTCATCAGCCGGTACAATATGTGCCGATTTAACAGAGCATAACAGCTCTGCAATGCAGGGAAGCTCCAGACTGTACAGTGTCCTACAGAGTCCAACCATGAACAAGTGTCATCTGTCTCCCTTTGGAGCTATATCTCGTTTATTTAAACAAGATTCACGTCACGTTAACGTCCAACTGAAATGAAATAGCATGTTTTTGTCTGCTCTGTAAAAAACCTGTCTTGTGTTCTCCTCAGGAATCATCATTTTTTAAATATTTTTTGGTTCCATGATGGCGCCCCCTAGTTTTGCATTAATGTGATTTAATTTACTGTATTTTATTAAATGTAGATGAACACGCTTATTTTGAAATAGCTAATCAAATCTTGTATTCTATTTTAGTTTACTTATGTCACTAAATGTGTCTTACTTTTATTGTCATTCTATTAGGTGTCCATTCACTGGTGTTAGCATTTACTCCTACACTTTACATTTCCAACTCTTTTTTATTCTGATGTCGTTATTTTTGAGCAGTCTCTGGCACAATCATTTCCTGCAGGATTAATTAATGTCAACAGTCTATCACAGACAAAGCAGACTGCCACACAACACAAGAGTCACAGACTCTGAACAACAACACACATTAGCTTTCCTGCTAAAGTCTCATTTTCCATCTAACCTACAAACACAACCACTTGTCTCATCCTGCCACTTGGCTTGGTGAATGAGCGGCCAAAAAAACATTCACCAGGTGCAGGCTTGATCACTAATTAGCTGCTCATTTGCTGCACATAACAGCATGTAAACGTACCCGTAAATATCCAACCCGTTTTCATCCCATGGCGTCAAATATGAACGATTGGTCAAGACCTCTTGCGTCACTTTTTAACGCACTGGGTACCCTTTAGCGTCGTATTTGCATGTGTAGGACTCCGGGTCAAGTTAGCAAATAAACATGCAACAACCAGTTACATTTAAAACTAGTGGTTAATGCTGTGAAACAATGCAATTTGGTTAGGTTTAGCTACCAAAACTACTTGGTTAGGTTTAGGAAAACATCGTGGTTTGGGTTAAAGACACAAGTTACGTAGGTTAAGTGACATTATGTACATAAGTAAAAACTAAAAAGTTGACTTTTTGTTTCACACTGGAAATGAACACCAGTCTGCTAGGTGAAGGTCCAGTTTTTGACCAACCCATCCACCTCCTTACAAAGACTTTTCAGTCATTTATAATAGGCCTACTTTTAGCGTTGAAATCTGACGCTAAAGGGCTTTCCGCAGTGCATTGAACTATAATGCTAGAAGTTGCCATGTGAGTTGGTATCACCAACCGAAGGTGACAAAGCTTAGGTATATGACGCCCTTGGAATGAGAACGGCTGGAATGTCCGGTTAGTTAGACAACACTCTGTCAGCCCATGAAATGGAGGCTACAGTGAAAGGTTGATTACTTGGTTTCTTTGTCTGTAGCCTACTGGCTGCCTTTCTGCTGTTGTCCATCAAACAGAGACACAGACAGAACCCTCCGGCTGGCTGAAATGAAAAGGATAATTTAGCCCAAAAAACATGTTAACATTACTATTGACAAAAAGGGATGACTAAATGTGATTTCAGACTTTGAATGTACAATAATGTCATCAGGGTTATTGGGCTTGAATACTTCAAGTGTATTACAGAAAGCCTGCATTACAAAATGGACATTGAGTTTGAAAGATATTTACGAAGCAGGTCTGATGAAACATACTATTGAGTTGCATTATGGGAAATGTAGGCTTAAGCGTTTTTAAAGGTTGACATTCACTAAAGGCTAAATATAAGTATATCAGAGCCTCAGCTGCTTCAATTTTGACCATTCTTCTTTTAATCTGTTTAAACCATAGACATAATATAGAAATATTATCTATATTATGTCTATGTAGGGAACCCCTTGGAATTGGCCATTAAGTGTGCATGCACATATTGGTGGATGTGTTTGTCCCCTGAAGCATCTTATAGTTTGTTTTGACTTTGACATTTACATTTATTCATTTAGCTGACACTTTCATCCAAAGCGACTTACAATTGCTATATGTCAGAGGTCGTGCGCCTCTGGAGGAACTAGGGGTTAAGTGTCTTGCTCAGGGACACACTGGTTCTCAGAGTGGATTTGAACACAGGTCTCTCACACCAAAAGCATGTGTCTTTTCCACTGCGCCATCACTATCCCCATTTAGATTCTGTATTTGGAGCTGAGTGGAGCTCACTTTCTTGCTCAAGAGCACTTTAGCTTAGCAAATTCACCTGCTAGCTCCAACTGAAAGATCACGCTATGGCTCTCTGATGTCCCTTGTGCTTGCAGAGATGACGTCTTTAGAAATAGGGATAATTCAGTGTCAAATCCTCTCCCCCTTAAATGGTCCATAATGCAGATGGATAGCTGGAATCACAAGGGTACTCGGGGTAAAAGTTTTGCAGGGCTTGGTCCATGTTTGAAGTTCAATACTAAGCTTACTTTGCCCCCTACCGACGATAAGAGGGGTCATTTCCCCTCGCGTAATCACCGCCTCACCGATAGGGGCGATAGGGGGCCTACGTCGCTCTTCCCAGTTTACCGTGTAGTGCTTCCGCCACCACAGGAGAGAGAACAACCGACCGGTGCCAGATCAAAATACAAACAATGGGCAAGAAGCACAAGAAGCACAAGTCCGAAAACACGGATATGAAGGTATTTTTTTTTTCAGATAGTTCAAGCGTTTGTCCACTTGGACTATCTGCTGATTTGTCTTTAAACACAGAGGCTTGGATCCACGGTTTCGCGCGTGTTAGCACGACCATAGTCCTAACCTAACGTTAGCTGATTAGCTATCGTAACTGCTGACCTTAAGCTATCTACCAGACTGGTTTAGCTGTCACAATGTGGTTCGAATACAAGCTCAGCGATTTGAAATTACAAAACAACATGGACTATAGCTTCACTACAACGCCTGCCGGGTAAGCTAGCGTTAGCAACTCACTGTTATTGTTTTTATTGCCTGTGATATCTGCAGAGTACGGCGAGAGACCGCTGAAGCTTGTGTTGAAAGTGTCTGGAAACGAAGTGACGACGGGAAGCTCAAGCCTGGATACGTTTTACGACGAACAGCCGGCAGACAAACCCAAGGACAAGAAGAAGAAAAAGAAGAAGGATAAAGAGAGGAGCTTTGGGTCGCCAGAGGATGACAGAGGAAAGAAAAAGGTAACGTCGCTTAAAATCCTAATGTTATCCCCTTCTTCTAGGTGGGATAGTAAAATGGGGAGTAGTTAGTTTACATGGATTGTCCGCATGCTAGATGCAATGTTTGTTTTGTACAGATGACAAAGAAGAAAAAAGGACAGGATGCAGATGGAGATGATGACCAGAGCAGAACTCCTATACGTTCAGAGTTGGATAAACTGGAAGGTAGACCCAAATTCCCTCTTGTTTGCAATTTATACCCACACTTTCTCTCAACTCTGTCCTTAATGCTTTGTTATTCTTCCCAGCAGAAAAGGAGCAGACTCCTCTGCAGGAAGCTCTGAACCAGCTCATCAGGCAGCTCCAAAGGTAGGCAGCCTGGATCATTTATTGATGTGAAATAATTGTGAATCTGTTTGTTAGTTTATTAGCTGTTGCACATTCAGCAGCAAGTCTCCTCACAGTGCTTATGTGTGTGCATGCGTGTTTTTTTTTTTTTCTCGCTTTAGGAAAGATCCCAGTGCATTCTTCTCGTTTCCGGTGACAGACTTTATTGCTCCTGGCTACTCTGCGATTATCAAACGGCCTATGGACTTCAGTACAATGAAGGACAAAGTAAAGAAAGAGTACTACCAGTCGCTGGATGAACTCAAGGTATCTGTCTTTATCACACACGGGTGTATTATTGCATGCTACGTAAACACACAGCGGGATAAACCAAAATGACAAACGTCGCCAGAGGCAGATCATATTAGCCTTTGCTTATTCACATTAATTCCATGATTAAGTTGAGACAATCCGAAATGAAACTTAGTCTGTTTTATTATTGATGATAGCAAAAATAAAGAAAAACTTTTAACTGCGAGAACGCGACTCCTGAAATTGATGTGACACGATCAGCTAGAGAAGCCGACTCTCCATTGGAGACCACAGAAACACTCGTCCCACTTGTGGTTGTAAATTTGTGTTACTGAGTCAGACCTGTGTCTGTACTCAGCTAAAGATTAAAAGAACTATGACTCTGTAACACAACTTCTGTCTCCAGCAGAGAGATGTCTTCTCTCTAGCTGATCGCGTCGCTTCAATTTCAAGAGTCGAATTCTCCCAGTTAAAAATGTTTTATTTGTACCATCATCAATAATTTAAGATGATCAACTTTGTAGTTTGAATCAGGACCCTCAATATTTGGATCAGGTAACTCATGAAAAATAAGGTTTGTCAGATTTAGTAGTGGGGCTGTCTGTAGGTGAAGTAATTTCCACCGCGGCAATACGTTGGGGCTCAACAGCGCGGTATTATCGCATTTTTCATCAATGAAGTAATATAGCAGAGTAACAGTGTCTGTATCTGTCACCTCACTGCACAGCGAGCCGCTAACAGCAAGATTTATGGTCTGAGCAAGCTAGCTGCTGCGTGCTAGTCAACAACATTGCCAAGCGAACTCCTTTTTGTAGTTTGACCGTGTCGTTTTCAGACGTAGCTATATTGTTACCTTCAGGCACGTCTATCAAGTCAGTTTACAAACCGCAGCAACGCGCGCGCGCGCGCACACAGTGTGGAGCAGAACGGGCTGTCCACAACTAACCACTGCGCTGTACTAACGTTATAACTAAATTTCCACAGAAAGCAACATGAAAAACAGCTGCAGGCTTCAGACACACTACGCTCCTTAGTTAGCGAGATTCAAATGAGGCTTACTGTCCACAATTTCTCTCGACTGTCCCTCAGGACAACATCGCCGAGCGTGCCAGCCACATTAACTGCGCAATATGCTAACGCAAAGTTAGCTAACCTTTCAAATAAACAGTAGAACAACACAACAGCTTCAGAGGTTGTAGTCGGGTCACGTACAGCCCGTGGCGATCCGTCGTTGAGCCGTTACAGAGCTTGTTACGGTTGTGGAACTTTTGAAGCACTCATTTATTAATTTAACACGCCCTGAAGTGTACAGTATGAAGATTGCGGTTGTTGCAGTGCTTGCCATCCTCCGGGGTAGGATTGACCAATAGCGCGGTATTTCAATTTAGTGGTTATCGCCCTATGTAGTAGTCTACAGTAGTCCAAGCGGGGTCTGAGGACCCCCAGGGGTCCTTGAGAGGGTTCCAGGGGGTCCCCAGCAAAAAGGGAAGTTATTTATTTTCATTATAATTCCGTCCATAAGTAACACAATGATAGAATGTGCGACTATTTTGGTCATAAGGTTTCATACAGTTTATGTAATAAAATATCTATAAAGCAAAAATCCTATTAGATGGGGCACCCTGAGACTATAGCTTCCTGTTATTTCAATGCATAAGATAAACATTAATCAATATTTAGCTAAATAGAAGTATGGGATCGGACTTGATATTAGCAGATACCGAAATTTTAAAGGACTTGGATTGGGGACAAAAAAAAACTTATGAATATCCCTGGAAATAACTTGGAAGATGATCATGCTAGATCAATGTCAAAGTAAGAGCACAATAAAGCAAAAAACGCCAGATTTCGCCCTCATAACTGTAGCATGTGCCAAGCCATAAGGTTTGTCATGGGACCAGAATTTTATACACTCCTCAATTCATTTTGATTCATACGTTCTTTTGTTATGTCGTAAAGGGTTGATGTTAGTGTTGTTTTGATGCAGGTGGAGGTGTTTCAGGATCATGTGTGAAAATGCCATGATTTACAACAAACCTGAGACGATTTACCATAAAGCAGCTCGAAAACTGTTACACTCTGGAATGAAGATCTTAAACAGGTTATGAAACTGAATGTGATAATGGCAATATTACGACTTGTGACATCATACCGTTACACAGCGCAACAACCTGCATGGTGAAAGAGAAGGTAACCTTGCTACTGGCTATGCAGTGGAGGAGTTACTTACAAAAAGGGGAGCGACTGTAGTGTGGATGTGTTTTGGTTACAAAAGATCAGATGTACAACAAACCACAATAATACGCATTATGTGCAAGAAGTAACAACAAAGGCGGCGGCACACAACAAAGTTATTTCACCACCTCAAGCAGAAGCACCGTTGAGTTGATGAGAAATATTTTCAGTATTTTGTGATATCGTCAAGAATATATTATCGCAGAAACACCCTGAAATATCGTGATCTTATTTCAGGCCTTTCACCATTCCTAATCAGTATCCAGTGATAATTAGATGTACAGCAACACCCGACCTTCAACAGAAACTTCTTTAAACCTACATGGTATTTGCTGGGCATATGTAAATCTTCCTGTTCTCTGAAACAAGCTATCTGCCTCAAGATGTCGTTATTCAACTTTTTATACTAATTAAACAAAGAGCAACATTGATGTTTTTGCTAAATTTCATATGAATCACTGGAACAAAGTTAAATGACTTTGCTCTTGCTATAATACGACAGACGGGGGCAGCAGATTAGCCTCAAATTGTTCTCAGAATGATGGC